>NW_010173768.1:0-40546 GCF_000695765.1 Mesitornis unicolor | reverse complement strand
GAAAGATGCATTTTATTCAGGCGGCTTACAATCAGAGAGTTAATATTGAGGGAGCCTGCATTTCTGAGAATGTATACACTAGGGGCAAATGCAAATGCAAAAGAAAACTACTATAAGCCAAACATGCTGATATAATCTTAACAGAATTAACTAGAATTATCTGCTACTTTACAGTTGGCTTCTTCTGCTTTTCTCTTAAAAAAATGAAATCCTTCTTTAAGAAGCAGCAGAAAGAAAAGAACCTTTAGTACATTTTGCAAAGAAATTTAAGAAAATATCTGCTAAAAATGAATTCACTGTCTCTGTTTAAGGCTCAGAGAGCAGGATTCTCTCTCTATTGTCCCCTACCCTCCCAGGGGGAGGATTAAAAAGAGGGAATAGAGAAAAAAGATGCTTCACACAAGGTTGGAAGTTAAGACTGCAACAAGTTTAATGAAAAACAACAGCGGAAAGGAAAAGGGAATTAATAAGGGACAAAGGATATTTAACTATATACAAAACCCGATCCCAGTAGTCCAGAGTGGAAGTGTCCAAGCAGTGCCTCGTGGCCGCTGCGACTGCTGTGACTCGTCACCAGGGACTGCAGTGGTGCCGGGAAGCGGATGGTGGTGGATGCTGCCGAGCACGTGGAGCTAGGCCCAGCCGTCCCGAGATGCGACAGGAAGCAGCCCAGGAAAGCAGGAAAAGCCCACAAAAACCTCGGACCTCCTCGTTTTTTCATAGACTGTGGCTGGAAAGGGGAGGGAACAGTACTGATCTCGGACCCCCCCAGGGTCCTACAGACACCACCCATCCTTCCCTTTCAGGCTGGTAACCCTTAAACCATAACACTGTTACTAGTTTTTAATAACCTGAAGTCAACTCCACAATCCACACACTTCACTATAATTTTGAGGTCCTTACTGTTTTTCACTGAGATGTATGCTCATGGGTATATTACTAAATATTTTTAACAGTTTAATACCATGATAGGGATTTAAAAGTACTTACAGAAAAGATATTTTTCTTACTGTATTCATATTGGTCAATGAGGACTGCATGAAGGCTCAGGCATTTTACTGTAACCTGACAGAGATTTCTGATTCTCCATGAAAGGGACTGTCTCTTTACTGACACCACAATGAGTGGCAATAAGAATTACACCTCTGAAAGGCTTTATTAAATCTGGGAAAGTCTATTGAGTTTTATGTGGTACTGATCTTTTTGTTTACTTTTATTTGGTTTTATATCTGTGATGATTGAAAGTCAGAAGTGTTGTGAGATAGGTTTTGTAGTATATGGCACAGAAGAGTAAACTCATCTCAGTATTACTGACAAGCTAGAGAAAATATGCCAGCCTTGAACTTTCTGAATTGGGCAATAGACTTTCTCTTTGCAGTCAGCTAGAGTTTATCTGTCTCTTCCAAAGCCTGGATCTCCCACCTGTGATCTTTGCTTCAGCTACTTTTTTTCCTTCTCTCTTTTGCAGTCATGAGACATCTGTTATGAGTGCTCATGCAATGCATGATCAGTGTATTCTCATCTGTCCTCACTAGACCCGTATAGCTTCCCCTGAGATCAAAATCGGTGCTGCTACGATATTAATGAAAGGAAGTGAATAGTTTATTATTGTTTATCACTGTAAGAAAAAGGCTCAGATTTATATTAATCACTAGCTCCTAGGACATGGAGCATGATGGGAAGGACTGGTGATTTGTATGTCTCTGAATTGCTCTGTCTGTCTCTGACCTTTTTGAATTGAAGTTTTATGGACCTCGGCTGTTTGCCCTGTAAAGTCTTATAGAGATTTATCAGCTTTATGTCTTTTCCTCTGTCTTTCAGAATAATTATAATTGTATGACCCAGTCACAGTCAATGTTATTGCAAAAACAAAGGGTTTAATAATCTCAGTGTCAAGCTGTTTTTGAAAGATAGGAACAAGCATTCCAAAGGTAAAGTCTTGAATATTTTGCTTTCACTTCATTTTACCATCTACATCACCATTTTTTTATGGATTGAAAATGAGAATTCAATTTTCTAAATGAAAATTATTACATTAAAATTCTTGGGCTTGCACTACATGAAAACAAAAAAGGCACGTTATTAAACAATATAATGAACAGATAAGAGCACAAGGGTTAGAGCGCTCAACTGGCTTATGAAGGACACCAACCTAAGTCTCTATTTTGCATGGTTTGGAAGAGGGATTTGAGACCTGATTAGGGCTTGGCAGGCACTTAAAGAGCCTTTTGACTTCTTTAACCTTAACCTCAACAATTTATCGACTGAATGTATGCAGCTCCTTTAATCCCAGCTTTGAAGTGTCTATTTTCTCAAGGTGCTTCTAGCACAGATACTTCTGTCCAGTCCTGTGAGGAAGTAAATTTGGTAGATGGTGTCCTAAAGTAAGACATGAACCAAGACAGCACACAGCAACAGCAGTCCATGTACTAAGCTGCAGATGCAAATTCCTGCTTTGGCCGACTTTCTGTTATGAGGTATAACCCCAAGCAGGGGAGCATAACCATACAGATGGCAGCTGGTTGATGTCTGGTTGATAGCCTACACAAAATTTACACTAGTGTGAAGCAAGCCCTGTCTCTGAATCAGATTTATGTTGGCTTTTGGGTTCCCTCTTATTCTAGGTGAGTATATTGATGAATAAATAGCTCTCGATTTCAAATATGAGTTCTGTCTGGGACAATTCTACAAAAATATAAGAGAGAAGTGAGAGTTCATGCTGAAATACTGCAAACATTTGGCTTCTGTGACTGAACACTAAAAAAGAAAAACATGAAAAAATAAAGCTTAAGGCTGTAATTTTTTGATGGTATATTTTTAAATTTGCTTAAAGCCTGGAAAACAAGAAGACAGTACCTGTGCAAAAATTATTTTTGACAAATATCTTTTGGAAAGAGGCTTTTACATTACACATGACAATTGTAAAGTTACTTCTTTTTTTCTTTATTCGTATTTCTTTGGTTTGGGGTCAAAACTAAATAATTTTTGTGCAAATGAAATATAAAATATAAAAAGTATAATTTCACTAGAGGGCAGAAAATGTCTGAGGTTTGTCATCTATGGACTCATATTTGAGTTTATTTGACATAAAGGTTTTAAAACAGCTGTACTCTGAGGTGTCTAACCTCTGAATCATAATACACCGACCAAATCAATACTCTATAGTAGTCACAGTTCAAGGAAAGAACAATGTGATGGAAAGCCCTTCACTTAGTTAGTCATGTACTGTAGGTGTACACCAGTGACTAATAATGCTTTCCAAGGAAGTCACTATGAAAAATAAAATTCATATCTCTTCTTCTCAAGAGGAGACTGAGGGGTGATATCATTATTGTTTATAAATATGTAAAAGGTGACTGTTAGGAGGAAGGAGCCAGGCTCTTCTCTGTCATGTCCTACGACAGGACAAAGGGCAATGAGTGCAAGCTGGAGCATAGGAAGTTCAACCTGAACAGAAGGAAAAACTTTTTCACTATGAGGGTGACAGAGCACTGGAACGGGCTGCCCAGAGAGGTTGTGGAATCTCCTTCTCTGGAGACATTCAGAACATGCCTGGAGGCATTCTCGTGCAATCTAGTGTCATGGTTTAGGCCCAGTGCATAACTGAGCACCACGATGCCCCAAAAAAGGCTAGTCAAAACAAGGACTGGGAGGGCTTCTCACCACTTAAAAAGATCACAGGCAAAAGACAGACTTATCATAAGGAAAAAAAAAAGAAAACAAAACCAAACAATTTTAATTTGTTACCAACGTCAGAGTAGAACAATGGGAGATACAACCAGATCTTAAAATCAAAACACCTTCCCCCCAGCCTTCCCTTCCTCCCGGCCTCAGCTTTTGTCCCCAGTTTCTTCACCTTCCCCCTCCCCCTTTGCCTTGAGGTGCAGGGGGATGGTAGTGGGGGGTTGCAGTCAGTTTTCACGCCACATGCTTTCTCAGGAGTGCTTTCTCTCTCTGCTTCCACATGGCCCCCTTTCCACAGGGGAAAAAGTCCTCAGAAGTCCTATATGGGTCTGCTCACAGCTGCAGTTTCCTTCACACACAAAACTGCTTCAGCCCAAGTCCACAAAACTTCAGTTTGGGTCTGCCCATGGTCACAGTTCCCTCACACACGACCAATCGACCTGGCTCTTGCCATGGGTTGTAAAGGGGAAACCCCTGTTCTGCATCCTCCTTCTCCCTCTCCTTTCTTGCCTTCAAACCGACCTTGGTGTTCCTCAAAGTTGTTCTTCTTGGGCCCCACTCCTTTCTCTGCTGCAGGTCTCTTCTGAAGTTTATGGAGATCTCAGCTCTCTCTCTCTTTTTTTCGAGATGAAGCTGCAGTGGGGCTTAAGCTTAAGTTGTGGTTGGGGTTGGCCAAGGCCAGCCGGGCAAGGCCAGGGCTGCGCCACCTGCACCTGGGGCTGCGTTGATCAGGGCTGGTGCCAGAGAGAGTGAGAGCTATGCCCTGCACTCCCCTTAAATACATGAATTCACAGTGGCACTGATTGGCTTGTCCCTGGTCAGAGGTGGGTTTGACAAAGGAAAAAAGGGGAGCTTTTCAGGTAGCTTCTTAAAGGGCCATCTCCATAGCCCTTCCCCCGTTACCAAACACACAACCAAAAAAACGCTCACAGAAAACCCAATACACCTAGTCTAGGTGATCCTGCTCCAGCAGGGAAATTGGACCAGATGATCTTTCAAGGTCCCTTCCAACTCTTAACATTCTGTGATTCTGTGTGAAGCATTGTGGCTCATAGTTTTTTCTGTTTTTCTATGGCCACTTTGAGGATATTAACAGAGTTTACTGTATTTCCCATGCTTTGAAAATATATAATTCTATTAATCAATTTGATTTTATGTTATTTACAACTTCAAAAGATCCTCTGCACCATATTTTTTTCTTCAGTGTTTTAACCTCAGCTTTTTAGAAATTCTATTAACTGCCCTTTATCAACCAATCAGTATTGCTCCTTTTTATTCCACTCTTAAGTGATGTTAAGCTGCTCCCACTGAACTATTTAATATAAGCATGTGCACTGGGCCCATTTGAGAGAGTAAATTATATTCATAAGCAGCACATATGAGTCTGTGTTTTGGATTTGTGACTAAACCAGTGTTGATAACAGACTGGTGATTTAGCTATTGCTGAACACTGCACAACATCAAGGCCTTCTTCATTTCTCACTCTACCACCCAGTGAGTAGGCTAGAGTGGACAAGTTGCTGGGAGATGATGTAGCTGAGACAACTGACCTCAACTAACCAAAGGGATATCCCATACCATATAACACAGTGCTCAGCAATAAAAAGTCAGAGGCAGAGGAAACAGAAGCCTTTCCAAGTTAGCCGTTGCCCAGAGACTGACTGGGCATTGGTCTGGTCATGGGAGGTGGTGAGCAACTGTTTTTTGCATTACTTGTGTTTCAGCTTTCTCTTCCACTCTCCCCTATACTTATTAAACTGAATATATCTTGACCTGTGAATTTCTTCTCACTTTTGTTCTTCCTGTTCTCTCCAGCATCCTCCTGAGTGGTGTGTGTGTGACTGGGAGAGCAGCTGATGGGTGTCTAATTGCTGGCCAGGGTCAATCCACCACAGCATTTCTAGATATTCAAAACAAAACATCAGGAAACTTAAATACTGATTGTAATAATATTGCACCTCTCTGTCTACCTATATATAAACATACACTGTTTTCTACTGTTAATAATTGTCCTGAAGAAAGCTATTCAAAAGTTTATCAGCTTTTGTCAACTGCAGATAAACAGAGTACCAAATCTTCACATAAAGTTTGTGGATAGGAACAGTTGCCTTGTTAATTTTAGTGTCCTAGTTTCAGCACTGCATAAAAGTCTACTTCAAAACATTCAGTTTCACAGCTTGTGTCTTTCCCTCTATTCAGCAGCAATTTAACCAATTTAGAGATAATAGCAATAAGAAAATAGGATTCTGTCTTTTTACTGGTTGCTATCAACTCCTCAAAAGTTATACTAGAAAAGAAGTCTAACTGTCTCCTGAAAGTGAATCTCATTATTTCAGTATTTCAAGGCAGTGTCTCCTTCTTTCAATAACTACAATAAATATACAAGAAGCTGTCTTACATAATTTTTGACTAAAATATGATAGCATGTGATATTCTGATAGCATGTAATATTATGATTATTAGGAATTAATATGTGTCATTGAGTGTAAAAGCAATTCATAAAATGTATCTCTGCTGTGCATTTTTTTTTCTCTGTGCATTTGTACAAGAGTATAGCTGAATCATATCTGATAATATGTATATACTAGACCTAAGTCTGCCTCAGGTTTGATATGACTCTTCCTAGATTTTTTTCCTCTAATGAACAATACCACAAACTCTGAAAGGCTTTAAAGTCAAAAATTTATAGAGGGGGGTGAATAAAAACTATGAAGTCTTTGCCTCCTTAGCAAGAGAAAACTGAATGTGACCAGGAAACATAAAATAGAAATAATAATAACAACAACAACAATAATAACAATCCAGTGGAATTTAACAACTAGATTTTAAGTTACAGTTGTAAATTTAATAATTTAATTACAATCGAGAAATTTAATGTTAAAAGAAACATTAATACAATTTAACATTAAAATAATCAGTTAGGTTTCATTTTCGTTTTGATGACTCTTGCATCTAACTATCATTACAGTTGTAAGAGGGAAGGTTTTGTTGATTTATAATTAAAGTAAGCTTTTTACTGTGGAAATATATTCAAGGATGTAGTAAGTAAAATGTCTCAAGTCTCTTCTTTTCATGGTGCAATGAATTGAGGTGTATTGAAGATGAGCACTCTGGCTTGGCTTCAAGAATTTTCCTTTTTTTCATGTTACCATTATTTCAGTGAAGTCAGATTCTCTGTGCTATACTTCAGCTTGCTATCATTCTTATCAGAGATCTCTGCCATGTGGTCTCAGCAAGTATCTAAGATCCAGTTTATCTGGTCTTTTTTCAGTTGCTAAGGCATCTTTTAGTTCCTTTTGTGCATTAACCCAGACCAATTTAGAGCTATGTTAGTCCATATGCCCTTGGGTAAAACCTTTGGAAATGGCGACTGTACATACTCTTACATCAGCTGCTGTTTCATTCTAAATCTGAGGAGAAAAATTATGTTTTCACAGAAGGTTAAGAATATTGTGGAGTTTAAGAAGAGATGACAAATTCCCTTACAGTTTGCTTCTTTTCAGCAACAACCACAACACATCCTGAAAATAAATATGCAAATGGTCAGAAATTTATTATTTTAGATTGAGGGACAATGAGTGCCTAAATATTTATAAAGCAGGCTAAAACAAGACTAGTTCAGTGATTAAGACTGAAAATTCAACACAGGCTATCTAATTATCAACTGAAATTCTGAGCCCAATGAATACACAGAAAGCCCTGAGTAAACTAGGTATTTATGCTAGCAAAACTGTAATGTCTTCAATTTTAGCAAAAGCAACTCTAAACTCAGATAATGAGCTAAATAAATTGCAAATTTTTAACAACTGAAGCTGGGGAATAATAGGATTAGCATTAAAGCCTTTATAGCCAACATACTGAGCAATTTTATACTTCATTTCACTTATTACAATACCACCTACTATTTTCTTTACTCATTTGCTGTTAAAAGTTCCATAGCTGGGGCACAGAAAATACCAGGTATATATATATCAGAAACTATCACCTTCTCTCTCTCACAGACTAGCCCCATATATATATATGTGGGGTCTTTTTTTCCTCTACTATTACCAGTTCACTGAGAAGATTTGAGAGGCCCAAGTCTTTGTTTTGGTGTATTTGTTTGGTTGCATGTATATTTGTTCCCTGCTGTATTAATAAAATCCATTAAGTACATTTGAGAATGAAGTCATCAGATCTTTGCAATTCTCAGAAGTGGAGGGTCCTGTAAATACATCAAATATAATACTCTATTTTTAGTTAACAGATGAAACACTAGCTGAAATAGCAATCTAAGCCTCTCTAGAGACTATGAGGGCAGTCAGTGCTGCTCCTTGATTCCACAGAACTTCTGTGCAGAAGAGTAACAATTCTCTGTGCAGATGACGATGGTAAGAGCCCCTCTAAAGAGTGAAAAAGCTGTCGGAGATATGAAGAAAGCTCTTCTGGCATCCTTTCATAAAGATAACAATTTTGCACAGGTAGAAAATTGTACATATTGAAAAAATTAAACTGCTCACCCACACATTTTCTTTCACAGTAAAATGTACTATGTATCATAGCTGTACTAGATATGCTACTTAATGCACAACTTGAAAAGTGTTCAGACAGCACAATGACAAGACAGTTTATAAGAAGTTTCTGTTTCTAGGAAAAGAAAATATCTTGAATACTTTCTTGAACAATTCCAAATTATTAGACAATATCTTATTCTCTGTGCTTACAAAATAAACCTTTGACCACCTGTAAGGATCAATCCAGCTCATAGTTTAAGCAAGTTTCAGTAATCTCTAGTGTACCAGGCCACTTGTGGGTGATTGCAAGAGCAACTCAGCCTTGGATTGCCTTGAGGCCCTGTCTCTGTAGAGACAACCCTTGGGGAGCTGTATAGATAGCTCAACTCTGAGTTGTCTGGTAAGCATAAAACTAAACAGGGCAGTGCTGCATCATTCAAAGACCCAAAGCCTGAATTGAGTCTTGAAATCCTCCAACAAATAATATGCCCTGAGTCACAATCGAATCACCATTCAGTTGCCTAAAAGTAAGACAAAGATAAGCTGGAGGGTTCCCCTCTGGTTTCAAAGGACCCAAACAATACAAAGATATGCCAAAGACAGAGCATACAGTTAACATAAAGACTGACACCCTAGGTGGTACAATCCCCTCAGGTACACTTGTGCTGTTGTATTGTTGTATACTGTTGTATTGTATCTGTCAGATACAATAGTGCATTTTGTGAGTCTCTTGTGGTTGTAACAGTGTAGTCTTGCAGTTTTAAACTGCAATAGCGCATTTCTCCATTGTATCCATAAAACCTGCAATAGTGACGTACTGGATTTGCACATGCTGTTCAAAGGAATTGTTAGTTTGAACTCTGCAGTCATGTCTGTTTTTGTCACACTACATATTTTGCACCAGTAGGTGCTAGGGCTTTATAATACCAGGAAGAAAAACAGATTTTGTAAAGTATCTTTTAGAATTATATCTATTAGAGCTAATAGTATAAAGAAGAAAAAAGAATGATACAGACATTCATACATCTCTTTAGATGGTGGAAACCCTGAGAAATGCACCATTGAGCAAGTCTCCAATCTACAGGCAGTATACCATGAAGATCCTATCTGTAGAAAGCATTACCTCATTTTGATAATTCAAACTATTACAGGATTTTCTTCCAAGACGTCAACTCTCTTCATCATTTCTACTATCAAATGGAAATGATATTGTCATAAAAACTTCTTGCTTCACTTTTTGGTAAAGGCAAAGAAATGCAGGTGGTGTAGTTGCCAGTGCCAAGTGGAAGCTGCCAAAAACTCCTTTGTTACAATGAGCTGGCTAATTTTATCATGCAGACAAGGGATATGCTCAGCACAGCTAACTCCTGAAGGATAAGCTGTACATCCAGTACAGCACAGCACAAGGTATCCCAGGCCTGGGCCAGCTAGTTGTTATGTGGAATGCTAACTCTTTGATGCACAAACAGTCTGCCATTCAAAATCACTGCAACATCTCACTTGGACACAAGGTTCACCTAATGAAAGGAATTCTGGGTGATTTTTGTTTTCATAGAATCATTTAGGTTCGAAGATATCTTTAAGATTATCAAGTCTAATTGTTAACCTAACACTGCCAAGTCCACCACTAAACCATGTCCCAAAGCACCACATCTAAAGGTCTTTTCAATACCTCCAGGATACATTTTACTTTGTCTTGGAGAAAATGACATTTATGAGAAAAGTGTTTTCTACTCAGGTTACAATGTCTCCAAATCTCATTATTTGATGCTGTGTGTTGAAATAAAAAGTAAGGAATTTATGTCATCTATCTCTACTAATTAAAAAACCTAAAAGCTCTATCCTTATCTTTCTCCTCTAGACAATAGAAAGGGATAGGCACCCCCACAGTATCCTGTTTAGATTATGTAGTTTGTTACAGTTAGGTGAGATGAATGCCAACTCAATTCTCTATGATAATGATTACATACAAATTTTTGGACTCCATTTATTTAAAAAATGAAAGAGTCTCTCTGTCTTGTCTGTGACTGTGTGAAGATTTCTCATAAATCAAGATGAGAATGTAAAAACAAAAAGTAAGTAAAGAGAGTGTTAAAGAATTGAAAGATCTTGGGATTTTAATAGTTGAAGAATATAAAGTGGTTGGTGGAGTGTTTTCTTACCCCACCACCATCATATAATTCTGAATGTTGACATTAACTGGGACCAAGAGTTACTTGAGTTTTTATTGCACTTTGAATGATTGATACTACTTTTTCCAGAAGAAAACTGGAGCGTTATTGAATCCACAGCACAATGACTGGGCAACTAGTGCAGCAGAATAACTGCATTATCGTATGTACCTTATAGGGATATGTGCTTTTATGGCACACAAACTGGTACATCACTTGACGGTATAAACAAGCTGATATTACTCTTAAAACCACATAATTAAAATGACTGAGAATATGGAAATTAATTTGTTCTTATTTAAACATTATGACAGTGTATAAACAGCCTTTAAAACATTTACTTCGAAAACAAAAAAAAAGTTTTATTTAAAAATTTGTGTTGCCTTACACAATCATCTAAAGAAGTGACTAACAACTTTTGATGAACTGGACCATCTCTTTAACTTATGCTTAAATCACATAATTCTGTAGCTGTATATTAAGTTTCACAGTTTCTCAGACATGTTTTGAAAAAAAAACCAAACAAAACAAAATCAGTTATTTTACAGATGTTCAGCTTCACAAAATTATTGGAGAGATAGATTACAGACTGGTTGATACAGCTCACTGTCTCTGTAACTAACCTGATTTACAGCAGCTAAGAACACAACCAAGTAGAAACTTTCTCACTCTCTGACATTAAGATTTGTTTCTCTTTTTCTTATCAGTCAATAAGAAAAGGAGAAGTTAAGGTCTTTTCTTCCATACAAAAAGAGTCACCACTAGACAGTAATCATACCAGAAAAAAAGCAAGATATATTTTACTAAACAAATTTTAAAGCAATATGTGTCTTGGTTGTCACTAGATTTCATTTCCTGAAGAAAAAATACAAACAAGATTGCTATTATTTAATCATTCAAGTAAATGTCTTTAATTAGCTTTTAGTTTGGGTTCCACTTCCTTTCTAAATGGACCATCTTTTTTATAAAATTAAAGCTGGCATCCTGTGCAAAGTAGTAATAACTTCCTTATGTCTTTTGGCTATTGCTAAACTTAATAAAGTTTTTTTAATAGCAGCTCTCACATAACAATTTAAGTCAACAAGATTAAGATAGCCAAGCTTCAGCATTATACAAAAATCAGGGCCTGAGAGCCATAAGAACCACAACACAGCCCCAGGAAGGAGAATTCCAAAAGACATTCACATGATAGATATGAAAAGCAATGAAAATGTTATTCAGAACAAAAGGTAATACGTGCTATATATTAGGTTTAGAATTTAGGTCTACTTAGTGTTTCAGCAAGCTAATCAAAATACAAGAAATAGTTTCAAACAGCTACAATTCCAGTGACAGTAAAACTTATTCAGTGAAAGTAAAAAAAAATGTTAGAGAAAGCTCTGACTCAATAGAAACAGCTGATTTCCTACTATGTATCCCTTTCTTCTGATGTTATGTTCACCCTTCCCCTGTTGCAGTAGGTACTCCAGTCAAGAGCACCAGTCACTCTTAGTAAGAAGTGGGGGGTTATAACAACTCATCAATGTCCTGAAGATTTTGTTGCATGTTATTAATGGTGGAGGAGTTCTTCTGTTTAGGTCTTCAATTTTTCTGTTCTCTGATTTTCCTCTGGAGTTAGTTTCACCTGGCTTACACAGGTGGATTCTTGCATTGATCAGCTTTTACGCATATCTGGAACCTCTGGTGTCATCCTGTACCCACATGATTCCACATCACATTTAAATCTAGTGTCACCTGCAGTCCTTCTCATGCAGAATGGCTGTCTGTTACTACTATAAATTTTTGAAATAAATTTAGGCAACAGCTACCTGATTGTTAGACAATTGCTATCATAGGGAAAGCAATCTAACAGCAGCTCAGGACGAGGCAAGTGCGAGTCCTGAGAGACAGCACTACCTACAATTCATAGCCAGAGACTTATTACAATTAATGACAAAATATTTTATTTCCTGGGCTAGAGAAAGGATATCCTTTGGCAATCTCACTCTGCTGTATACTGATCTGTGCATGAAATGAGATTTCAGGGGAACCGTAAAATTTGGCCTTATGGACCTTCTTTGCTCCTACCTGCAACGGAAAAAGATTTTGAAATATTTTAAAATAAATGGGATATATCACATTAAAATATTAGTTATTTAAATACTACAAGTGCAGACATACTCAAGTAAATGGGTGACATTTGTCACTTAAAATCTTTAGAACTGTGAGCCTGAAATAAGTAAAAATGAATCATTTCAGTTAATCATGAGTCAGAAAAAACATTGAGTTGTAGAATAATATAATGGTTTGGGTTGGAAGAGTCCTTAAAGATCTTCTAGTTCCACCTTCCTGATGCAGGCAGGGACACCTTTCAATAAACCCAGTTGCTCAAAGTACTATTCAATATGGACTTGAACACATCCAGAGATGGGGCATCCGCAACTTCCATGGAAAATCTATTCCAGTGTCTCACCACTCTCACAGTAAAGAATTTCTTCCTAATATCCAGCTTAAAGCTATTGCTCCCTTGTCCTGTCACTACATGTCATTGTAAAAAGTCCCACCCTAGCTTTCTTGTAGGCTTCTTTCACATACTAGAAGACTGAAAAAAGGTCTTCCCAGAGCCTTCTTTCTCCAGGCTGAACAACCCTAACTGTCACAGCAAGTCCTTATAGGAGAGATGCTTCATATCTCTGATCATCTTTGTGGCCCTCCTCTGGACTTGCTCCAACAGATCAACGTCTTTCTTATGTTGGGGGCCCCCGAACTGGACACAGTACTCCAGGTGGGGTCTCAAAAGAGCAGAGTAGAGAGACAGAACCACCCTCCTCGAACTATTGGCCACACTTCTTTTGATGCAGCCCAGGATGTGGTTGGCCTCCTGGATATACCAGTTCTCTCAGGAACCTTCAGGTTTTTTAGATGCTCAAACTTGATCTTTGCTTACAGTGGATTGACCTTTCTTCTCCCAGTCCCTACCTTTCCCTTCTTTGACTTGGGGAGCATAGCTAGAGCCCTTGCCAGTGAAGACCAATGCAAAGAAGTTGTTGAGCATCTCAGTCTTCTCTGTATCTCTCGTGAACAATTATATTTATGCTCATAAGTGCTTTCACAACTATTAATAAATTCAGTTGAATATTGAAGTTATTATTGGTAAAATGTTCAACCACAGAAATAACTCAACTTAAACACTTTGGAGGCTGGATGAGAAGGTATTTGGTACAGGATTCCTGCAGTTTTAGTGCTGCTTCACCATTACAGTAGTTTAAGCATAGTACAACCTCATTTCTATATAAAATATTTTGAAGTGTATGAGAGAAGACTGTTACTACAGCTGTCAGAAGGCGGCATGGAAAAATATAAGACTTAATTGAACCATGTTAACAGTGTTATGGTTAAAGAGTTACCAGCCTGAAAGGGAAGGACAGGTGGTGTCTGTAGGACGCTGGGAGGTCCGAGATCAGTACTGTTTCCCTCCCCTTTCTGGCCACACTCTATAAAAAACCGAGGAGGCCCGAGGTTTTCGCAGGCTTTTCCTGGTTTCCTGGGCTGCTTCCTGTCACATCTCGAGACGGCTGGGCCTCGCACCATGTGCTTGGCAGCATCCACCACCATCCACTCCCGGCACCACTGTGGTCCCTGGTGACAAGTCACAGCAGTCGCAGCAGCTACGAGGCACTGCTCGGACACTTCCACTCTGGACTACTGGGATCGGGTTTTGTATATGGACAGTAGAGAGAAAATCCTGCTCTCTGACCCTTAAACGGAGACACACAGGATATTTGTAGAATATAGATTTTATGTGCCTTGTTCACCTGTGATTAATTTTGCTATTTTTGGCTAATATATAGTGGTGAATTATTGATTCTTACTCTTTCCTTCTTAACCCAGAAGATAAGTATATGATGATACTGCTCAAAACAGTAAATACTCAAAGATATTTTACAAAGATTTTTAAAAAATAATTATTCTATTTTTTTAATTGTGGAATGAAAAAGATTATTTTAGCTAGAAGTATCTTACTGAAAAAATGACATTTCTGAACCAACTTTTCAAAACTTTCTCTTTCGATCTCTTTTGGTTTTCAAGGTTTTTTTGTGGGTTTTTTCTTTTATTCCCCAGTCTTGAGAGCCTGGATATTTGAGTCCTTAACAGATGTATTTTTAAGTGAGTATCTTTTCTTGAATAATTTACTTTAGCACATTATAGGTTATTGCCAATGAAATCCCTTTGAAAATGTTAACAATTAAATCCTTGCGTATGTCTGTTAAAAAGAGTAGGTCAGAAGCCAGTTGTGAACTGTGAATTCTTAAGGAAAGCAATCTCAAATATGTTTGTAATGGATTATATTTTATCCAGATTCTCTGAACATTAGTCATTATTTCTTAATTGGAGTTTGGTTTTACAGTGATGCTATTCAGGGAAAACTGAGAACAAATTTATTGAATTTCAGAAGCAATAAAGCTCTTAGCCAATATAGGACCATGACTGAAATAAAGTACAAAGTAACTGGTAATTACTAACTCACAGCAATTACTCTCAGAAACAGTAGCTCTGAATAACTGAAAAACATTTGAGAAATACTCATATGTGTATTGTCAGGAGCTGTCTGGGATATCTGGTCATAGAAAGCTCTTCTGAAAATGACTGCAAAAGGATTAAGCTTTTCACGCATAAATTCAGTTTAAAATGAAAAAAATAAAGTGAAAGTCCATATTAACATCAGTTAAATGTCTGGTGTTTTCCATATACGGAAGGTTTATTTGTAAGGCTGTTGCCAGAGGTATTAAAAAGTGTTTGTACCTAGGCTTAGTCAGAAAATTATATAGCCTGTATATAGGTATTTGTTAATTTTAGTTTCAGAAAAATGGAAACTACAGTAAGTAGATAAATCATTCAATGATTCAATAACCAAATTTTGCTACAGTGAATATATTATATGGTATCACAATTAAATGTTTCAGCTATCTCAGAGGTGGGAGGAGAGTGACTAAAGGTCTGCAAAGCCCTTCAGGCTAAACAAACAATCAATTAAATGTTTTAATGTAAAAAATTTGAACTTATAAAAGGTAAAAAAAATTGAACTTGGAAAATGTAAAAGCAGTTGGCCATTTGGGTTTTTAGTGGAAATCTTTTTTAAGAAGGAGGAAAAGAAGATAAAAGAGTGACAGGAAAAAGATAAGAAAAGATATGACCACTTTTGGATCCTGTGATGATTTCTCAATGACAGCTATGGACATCATGATCCACTGGTGGATCTCTGAGTTAGTGCCTTTTATACAGAGCCTGCTGAGGCCCTATCGTGCATGTGGGGGTGGTCATGATCTCCTCCCTCAAATTACCTCTGCATGACCTCTGACATCACAAAACTGGACATCCTGAGCACTTCTTTTTTTCTCATTGCTGAGCAGAACTTACAGCTTTTGCTATGCAGAACCTGCCCTGCCACAATGTTCAAGACATTAACTCTTACAGTCTCTCAGAGTATCAAAATGATATCAAAACCAAAATGAATCTAAAATTTGCATTAGAATTTCATTAAATATATTCAAAATATGTAGCCATCTTTTTCGTAAATTTTCTTCTGACAAAGGAGAAAAGCAAAGACCTCATAATAGTTTTATATTCATCCTGTTTTTCCAATTAAACATATAATGCTGAAATGTCTTCTTTTGTAGTTGAAAAATAAATGCTGAAAATATTCTTTCATGACTTCATTAAGGGGAAGGTATGCCTGAAAAAATTGATTGCCTTGTAGTGTGGGCTTACAGCATAAGTGGCAAAGGGAAGAGCAGCTGATGTCACCTATCTGGGCTTCTGCAAAGCATTGGACACTGTCCCACATGACATCCTTGTTTCTAAATTGGAAAGACACAAACGTGATGGATGGATCACTCAGCTGGTAAGAAATAAGCTGGATGGTCACACTCAGAGAGCTGTGGTCAATGGCTCGATGTCAAAATACAGACCAGTGATGAGTGGTGCCCGCCAGGGATCAGTACTGGGACTAGCACTGTTTAACATCTTTTTCAGCAACCTGGACAGTGGGATTAAGTGCACCTTCAGCAAGTTTGCAGATTACAGCTGCGTGATGCAGTTGTCACACTGGAGGGAAGGGATGCCATTCAGACGGACCTTGACAGGCTGGAGAGGTGAGCCCATGCCGACTTCATGGAGTTCAACAAGGCCAAGTGCAAAGTCCTAAAGCTGGGTCGGGACAATCTCAAGCACAAACACAGGGTGGGTGGAGAATGGCTCGAGAGCAGTCCTGAGGAGGACTTGGGGGTGTCAGTCGATTAAAAACTCAACATGAGCCAGCAATGTGTGCTTGCAGCCCAGAAGGCCAACCACATCCTGGGCTGCATCAAAAGAAGCGTGGCCATTAGTTCGAGGAAGGTGATTATGTCTCTCTACTCTGCTCTCTTGAGACCCCACCTGGAGTACTGTGTCCAGTTTGGAGGCCCCCAACATAAGAAAGATGTTGATCTGTTGGAGCAAGTCCAGAGGAGGGCCACGAAGATGATCAGAGGTATGGAGCATCTCTCCTATAAGGACTTGCTGAGACAGTTGAGGCTGTTCAGCCTGCAGAAGTGAAAGCTCTGAGGAGACTTTATAGTGCCCTTGCAGTACCTGAAGAGGCCTATAGGAAAGCTGAGGCAGGACTTTTTACAAGGGCAGGTAGCGATAGGATGAGGGTTAATGGCTTTAAGATGGAAGAGGGTCGATTTAGACTAGATATTAGGAAGAAATTCTTTGCTGTGAGAGTGGTGAGACACTGGAACAGATTTTCCAGGGAAGTTGTGGATGCTTCCTTCCTGGAAGTGTTCAAGGCCAGGTTGGACATGGCTTCGATCATTTTGGTTTAGTGGGAGGTGTTTCTGCACAAGGCAGGAGGGTTGGAACTAGATGATCTTTAAGGTCTCTTCCAACCCAAACCATTCTGTGATTCTATGAACTGACATCCTTTACTATGAAAACCAATAGATTTTGAAAAAAAAAAATTAATTAATCTGAATTTTAAAATTTATATGCAGAATTCTTCTAGAAATCAAGCTACGCATTGCGTTTCATAAGCTATGTATGAAACAATCACAAAGCAGCCTTCAGTCCAGCTGAGTATATACCCATGTCTGTGTGCATGCATGCTCATGCATGAGTATCATCTTCTAATACATAACTTCTCTGCAAAATAAATAGAGAGATGGTTAGAAACCAGATGTAAGGACTAATGATATGTGTGCATTCTGATACCAGACTTCTTTTTAGAAGTAGAGGTGGAATGCATTATTCAAAAACATCTTATCAGTTTTGCAAAGTTGTTTTTACAATGTTTCTACAAAGCATCTATATAAGCAGATTAGCTATTTGGAATCCATTTTCCAGTAGAGAGACTTATCATCATGTTCAGCATTTAAACTACAGTTTTACTTAAAGGATTATTGATGCATATTAAGAGTTCATGTCTTTAAATTAGAAACTGGATGGACTGGTTTAGAAATCCCTGAAGACTTCAGTATGCATTTTTCAGTATTTAAAAATATTTTTAATTAATAGGAATGACCTCAAAATGCAGTTGACATGCTTTGTGTCATACTTGTGTTTTTAGAAGAGTCTTGTAACAGTTTGAGTATCAAAGAAGCTTGAAAAACTTTTTTGCCAATGCAATGATGAAATATTTTATTCTTAAACCACTTCAGTACCATCTACCAAATGACATTAGAAGGATAGAGGATAACTTCTCTGTCTTTAAACCAGCCTTGAGACTACATTGAAGGAAGATGCTACCTCTATTCTTTCTCTCCCCTTCAAAGGTAATTTTATCTGTCATATTACCTCTGCCTTGCCTTGTACCCTTGTATGGTGCTGGAAAGATAATCCCTGCCATGTGGATCACAAGTGAAATCTCCATGGATTTCATAAGGTATTTTTACTACAATATTGACCCTTATATGTTAAAGACCTACAAATCCCAGTTTCTTTTTAACGTGTAGTGCTCACATTGCAATAAATATTAATTTAGTAAATGAATAAAATGAATGTCACAAAGCAAGTCCAGAAGAAATGAACATAAATGACGTAAGTGTTGTAAGCACTATCATCACTGTGCAACATTCACAATAGGAATAAAAATAAATATCATAATTTTCAGAAAACAAAAGTAAAGTTGTTTCAAGGATTTTTTAAAATTATTTTTATTATTAGATGGTGTGTATAAAGGGCCTTACTATTTGTTTAATTTTCTCAAAAAAGATATATCCAAGAGCAGGAGTGCCAAATACATTTTCATGTTATTGCAAGTCTTCACACAGTTCCTCATTACTTTCTTGATATTGTCTTCCTAATTTGTATTTTCTGTAAAGAACATTTTTTTTACTGTTTTCAAGTGTGTGTTATCATTTTCATTTAGAACAAAACTTCAGATTCTTTTAGAGAAATAATAATTGCCAATTAGACTGTAACAAATATTTGAAAACCAATTCTCCAAAGCATATAGCATGTCATTAGTTTATAATTGTCACAACTTTTACTATTACTAGAAAAAGTTAGCGTTTACCAAATGATTACTTGAACCTTTTTCATTGACATGAACTAAATTTCAGGATTTCATATTTAACAGTGGGATACTGGCTGTTTATAAAGCCTTGTTTTGACAGCAAAGGAAGTCTCACAGCTACAAGCCCTGATATTCATGGGGAAAAATAACCACTTCAATACAGTCTGTGAATGTAACATGCCTAGATGCAAGCAACACAGGCAATTTATGAAGAATATAAAAGACAATTTCTTGACTTTCATGATCAACAGAATAACAGGGTACTGTGTACTGTTAGACTTACTGCTCCCAAAGCTGGCCAGAATTGAGTAGGTTAATGAAAGACTTGGCTGTGGTGCATCTTGGAAAATTGGTTATGGTGTGGCTTAAGATCCTGAAAGGAATAAGCAATAGCAAAGTAGCAGAATTAGAACAACGTGCTTCAAGAGAGTAGATTTTTTGGGCTTGTTACGGGATCTGCTTGAGAAGATTCCTTGGGAAACTGCCTTGAAGGGCAAAGGGGCTCAGGAGAGTTGGTTGATCTTCAGGAACTACTTCCTTAGAGCACAAGAGCAATCTGTTCCTTGTAGAAGTCAGGCAAGTATGGCAGAAGGCCAGCAATGTCAGGACAGGGATTGCTTAACTGAGCTTGAATTAAAAAATGAAGCATACAGAAGGCTGAAGGAGGGATAGTAGGTACAAAGATCTTTTGCCCAAGTGTGTGGATGTGGAGTTAGGAAAGCCAAAACTCAGATGAGACTGAAATTAGCAAGGAATGCAATGGGCAATAACTAGGGTTTCTCTAACTATATTGCCAATTAAAAAATGGTTAAGAAAAATCTGAACATTCTGCTTTAGTAAGGTAGGGGATCCAGTAACAAGGGATGTGGAGAAAGATGGCCAAGTTGTCCAAAGAATGGTAACAAAGACAGTGAAGGATCTAGAGCACAAGTCTTATGATCCTGATAAGGCTGAGGGAACTAGGGATGTTAAGCTGAAGAAAAGGAGGCTGAGGCTTATCACTCTTTACAACTACCTGAAAGGAGGTGGAAGAGAGGTGGGTGTTAGTCTCTTCTCACAAGTAACAAATGATAGGAGAAGAGGAAAAGGCTTCATGTTGCACCAGGGGTTGTTTAGATTGGATATTATGAATTTTTTTTTCACTGAAAGGGTTGTCAAGCATTGGACCAGGCCATCCAGGGCAGTGGAAGTATTTAAAAGATGTGTAGATAGGGCACTTCAGGACATGGTTCAGTGGTGACCTTGGCAGTGATAGGTTAACAATTGAACTTCATCTTCTTGAAGGTCTTTCATAACCTAAATGATTTCATGATTCTATGATCCTGTGCTGTGCTTAGAGCTTTTTTGACCTGGTTTCAATGGGGGTCCATAGGGCTAGAGGAAATATGTATGAAAGTGATGGGTGTTAGGACCCTACAGGCACAATCAGCCCTAACTGTCCCTGCCCAGTCCCCTTGAGTCTCCCTTGAGACCCTGGGCCCATGGCCCTGAACCCAATTTCAGCCCTCCTTGGGCCATCAGTCCCTGCCCAAGGAATAGTGCAGCAGGGCTGATCTCCAGCTTTCCCACAACCCTCCTTGTCCCCCACATCCTAGCCTGGCCTCAGCCATCCCTATGGCCAGGGAGGTGCCTGATACTTGGATATCATATATATATATGTATGTATTCTACATAACCTCCACCTCTTTAATGTGTTTAATGTATATCTGTCATTTGTCAGTGGTGGCTTAAACATTACATTGTTTTATTTTATATGCTCATTTCCACTGTGTATTTGTAAGGATTGTCTGCCTTGTAGTTCAAACAGGTTTTGGTAATGTCCAGAGCACCAGGTGACTCACAGGGAGGGTTGCAAGAGTGACTCAGCCTTGGATTGCCTTGAGGCACTACGTCTGCAGAGAGGACACATGGGGAGCTGCATAGATAGCTCAGCCTTCAGTTGTCCGATAAGCTCAAGACTAAAACAGGGCAGTACCACACAAAGAACGGAAACCTGAGTTAAGCCTTGAAATTCCCCAACGAAAAGTATGCCCTGAGTCCCAGTCAAACCACTATTCAGCTGCCTAAAAGTAAAACAAAGGTAAGCTGGAGGACTTCTATCTGGCTCCAACAGACCCAAACAATACAAAGATATGCAAGAGACAGAGCATACAGAAGGGAACAACATCCATGAATAAACAAAGATAAGGGCAGGCACTGTGGAAGAAACACCCCAGGTGGTCTAATCTACTCAGACATGCCCCTCCCTGCTGTCCCATACACCAGGGAATAAAAACTCTAAGATTTATGTTAGAAATGGGGAGTTGCTTCTCCAGCCATGGAGTGATAAGAACTTTCCCCCTTGGTCGGAATTCTGGCCGAGGTAAATTACGTGGAAGCCCTTACCTGGTGGGGTAAGTGAATATTTGGCAGGCTTTAAGTTTGTAGTTGCAGGTGATTGACTAGCACATGTGTGGTATTCTGAGTTGTTTGTGAGTTTGTGAAAGTGTGTTCCATGAATTGCCCGTGAGTTGTAATAGTGAGTTTTGTGAGTGGTCTGCGACCTGTCGTGAATTACCTGTGGGCTGTAATGGTGCATTTTGTGACTGTTGTAGTTACAATAGTGCATTTTGTGAATCTCTTGTGGCTGTAAGAGTGTAGTCTTGCTTTTAAAACTGCAATAGCGCATTCTCCATTGTATCCACAGAATCTGCACTAGTGACGTATTGGATCTGCACATGCTGTTCAAATAAATTGTTAAATTTAGACTGTGCAGTGGAGTCTCTTTTTGTCACAGTATTCAAAGTCATGTTGAATGATTACAGTGATAAAACAAAAATTTTGATCCTTCAAAGATTTATACATATAGTCAACTGTGATTAGTTCCTTTGACTTCACTAAATGACATCAGAGTGGAGCTATCCACTTGTGGTAATATTAACCATGTGTATCTCTATGATGTCTTCAGCTCTACACTCTTCTGTTTCATTTTTTAATACTTGAACCATATTTGAACCTACTAAAATATATACAGATTTAGGTTATTTATGTAATTGAAATACATACATGTATGAAAACAATTCCAAAAACACTAGTTTGTTGACAATTCATGACTATACCAAAATCAACAAAGTTGATTGCATAGCAGTAAATGGTACATCTATTCTGCCAATGCGAAATAAGAAAAATAGTCATTTTTCAAGCACCAGTTTGAGTTTGCTGGTTCAGTATTTTTATGTGTGAAGAAATTACAAGAGGCACAGAAATGGCTAAGGATATCTACCACAACATCTTTCAGGTTAAGGTCAAACAGCACCATTAAATGATCAATCCTGGCCTTTTTTCAATTACAAAACTTTAAACTTTTCCCAGTTATCTTCTGAGTTCAATAACTTTTTTTTGCGTATACAATAACTTTTATTTGCGTATACAATAACTTGTGTTTGGCTGAAGCTTATCTCCCAGAAAGGATACCATTCTTTATTTAAAGGTTTCCACAGACAGAGAAATCTACTTCATTTCTTGGTAGCTTGTTTCAGTGATTAATTGACCTTGCTGTTAATAAGATGTGCCTAAATTCTAATTGGAATTTTGCTGGTTTCAGCTTCCAGGTATAGGTCCTTGATAGGCCCTTTTCTGCCAGACTGAAGCCTTTTAGCAGTGGGCATTTTGCCCCTGTACAAGTACAACTTGTAATCAAATCACTTAATCATTATGATCAACCAAACAGACTGTGCTCTATGTTTTCCACCATGAGCCATCTTGTTCAGTTCTTAAATAGGCCTCTTTTAGTCTTTTAAAAATATGGACACTAACATTGTATATGGGTCTCACAGTGTTGATCAGAGGTAATATTACCTCTTTTTCTCTTACTACTCTCCTGTTTATTTCATTGAGTATTCTTTTTGACAACATTGCAATAGATTATCATGGCAAATTGCAGTAATCTTTAAATCTTTTTTCAGAATTGTTGTTTTCCAAATGTGTCTATTTATTCCTATTGAATTTTACCAATTTATTTGAGTGTGATACCTGACTTTGAAATGATCAAGTGATCCAGACTATTTTTTCTGCCTCAGCTATTTCACCTTATTATTATTTGTTATTAATATTATTAGTATTATTATCACTATTGTGATCCATCAATCTTTGCTTTATCCATTGTTAGAATTGGTTGACTATCAATTACTGTGAAATGTCCAATACTAGTTGTTCCACGATCTTTTTGGAAAAAGCATCATCAAACAATGATTTTCCATCACTAGCTGCTGTTTCAGATTTGTCACTTGGTCATTTTTTAATCTACTGATCTTGTATCACTCCAGAATTTTACTCAAATATTTAATATTTATCATTTACAAACAACTGATACAAATTTAAATCAGAGGGCATAGATATCTGGAGTGAATAATTTTTACTTGCCCTTCATATATAACAACAAGAAACAGCAGTTTTCTCTCTCTATTCTATGGATTCTTATCATTGCTGTTGGTAGTTTTGTTCAACTTAGAATAAATAACGAAATAGAACAAGGCAAGGAAGAGAAGAAAGGCACATAAAAATCAAACTGAGAAGTATTTTTTGTGTTGCAAAGTGCAGAACAGTGTGGTCTATTGTTTAGAGCTGCTATAAAGAGAGAGCATTTTGTCGTTACTGAGTAATTGATTTGCTACCTGATGGGCAAAATGAGTTAACTTTTTTTAAAGCATTTTATCCAAGTTTAAATGCAAAGCATTATGTAGGTTCATATTATTGATGTGGTCAGTAAGTATTCTATGTAAACAGGTTTCCATGACAAAGAGTATTCATATTTCAAAATGTCATTTGACACTTTCATAGAAATGCAGTTTATTTTCTTTAAAATGGGGTGAATTTCTTGAATTTTTTTACTGTAAATTCACTTCAAATGTCACTCAAAAAATCAGCATTCTTCTACCTCTTAAAACATTTTGTTACTTTTGATCTCAGAAATATCAGTACCTTGGCAACAGGTATCATGACATCACATGTACTTTCACAGGAGTAGAAATGAAAGGTATGTGTGGACAGTTCCAAAACTGATTCTGGAACACATGAGCACTTCCAAATGTAATGGAAGTTAAGAGTTGTAGATAAACAATGTATGGAGATAATGTTAAAACTAGCACTACTGAACAAATGTCTTCATATTCACAACTTCTCAAAATTGACAGATTAGGCTTAGCTTCAATGTACTTCTATAAAGTTCTCAGATTCCTCCAAAATTTGAAATTTGACCATAGAAGTTTTTTCTCAGTCAGAAGGGAAAAAGAAGTTTAAAATTGATGCAATTTTGAAAAAGCTAAACAGTTGGCATACAAGACAGCTTCTCATCGATCTGTGTGCTTAATAAAACTAAATGTTAGGAAGACTAATGTACCATACTGATGTTTTAGGAATTTCATTAATGTATTTGAAAGGCTGTCATAACTCCCTCACCTCTGCTGAGTTTATGAGCCATGGGTTTTCTCCAGCTCATAAAATCAGCTTGCTTAACACAGTACAGTGACTGATAGCATCAGAGATGACACTTCAAGAAGCAAGGTGACGCTTTTTTTTCCTTCTTTAATTTTATAAGTTTTGTAGGACAATGCAGGAATACTGAAAAGAGAACTGGATAAGAGTTGACAAAATAATGCTCTGATTTAGCGACAAGTTAATTACAAATATCTTATCTCTCTTGCTCTTTGTAAATGTTCAATGTAAACTGGGACATAATGCTAACTTCTGAAATACTGAGAAATTAATTTTGGGTTTCCACTGTTTTAAATGCGTTACTCCTGGCACATAAAATCACTACTGTAAATAGCAATGTCTTTCTGTCAGCTGTACTTATCTCTGTACTGAGCCTTCATCTACAAATTTTTAAACAGGAAACACTTCCATTTTTCCTTTATATGGAATAAAACCAAAGAGCATATCAACACATTTTCACACATTTTGTCGTTAAAAGCATTAAACCCACTAGTATATAAAAACAAGTTTATACACATTCCTCTCAACTCTTTCTATTTATCTACAATGGAGATATCATCTGACATAGACACCCAAGCCTCCCTTGTCACCTAAAATGTGTGATTTCTGAATAAACTTTTGACTTTCAATTACTGCAAAAGAAACCTAAAAGGAACAGCCTAGATGTGGATGTTTAATGCTATAATTACTTAAAGTTAGACCTAGTTCATCTCTTTCTAGACTCCACATCTTTAGACATCACCTACAAGATATGTTAAAAGGTATCTCAGGCCTGGTTCAAAACAGTCAGCTCTCTGAAGAGAAAACATGCTGTTGAAGTAACCGTAGCTTTAAGCTTTGGTTGCTCTTAGCTGGATTCCCATAGCCCAATTCTATGTGAATTTTGGTCCACCAAATTTGGTCCACTAATTCCACCTTGGAATCAGACATTGACATTTTTTTCTAAATTACCGTATGAATATGGGGCTAATATAAAGAGTAATAATTAAAAATATATAATAATAATATATAATGCAAAGGAATCATATCATTATCATATCATATCATATCATATCATGGTATTATCTCTCAGCCTCAGAGAGACACCTAGACACAATTCATAGACAAAAGCAAGCCTTTACAGTCACATTTTCTCTTTGGAATGTGGACCATACCATCCCTTCTTTTAAAACACAATGCAAGACAACTAATACTTTCATGTGTGTGCAAATATAAGCCTAGCAATTAGACTGCTTGCTCTGGATGTGATATACACAGCTTGAAAATAGTTTTAAAGACACATAAACCATCTTGAAAACAGTGCATAACAAAGCAGACTACAAGAAGTCTTCTGTGCACATTCATGAAGAAATAACTATTGGATATTTGCTGACTGTAGAATTGTATCTGATCAAAAGAAAATTATTTTCACTGTGGTTGTGGTTTAGGCCCAGTGCATAACTGAGCACCACGATGCCCCAGAAAAGGCTAGTCAAAATAAGAATTGGGAGGGCTTCTCACCACTTAAACAGCTCACAGGCAAAAGACAGACTCATCATAAGGAATAAAAAACAAACCACTTTTAATTTGTTACTAACATCAGAGTAGAACAATGGGAGATACAACCAGATCTTAAAATCAAAACACCTTTCGCCCACCCCTTCCTTCTTCCTGGGCTCAGCTTTTGTTCCCGATTCCTTCACCTTCCCCCTCCCCCTTTGCCTTGAGGTGCAAGGGCATGGGAATAGGGGGTTGCAGTTGGTCTTCCCACCACGCCACATGCTTTCTCAGGAGTAAGGAAAAAAAACAAAAACAAAAACTCAGCCCAGTGTCTCTCTCTCTGCTTCCATGTGGCCCCCTTTCTATAGGGGACAGAAGTCCTCAGAAGTCCTATATAGGTCTGCACACAGCTACAGTTTCCCTCACACACGAAACTGCTTCAGCCCAAGTCCACAAAACTCCAATCTGGGTCTGCCCATGGTCACACTTCCCTCACACACGACCAGTCGACCCGGCTCTCACCAAGGGTTGCAAAGGGGAAACCTGGGTTCTGTGTCCTCTTCCTCCTCCCCCCTCTCTTTTCTTTCCTTCAAACCTACCTTGGTGTTCTTTAAAGTTGTTCTCCTCAGGCCTCACTCCTTTCTCCACTGCAGGTCTCTTCTGATGTTTATGGAGATCCCGTCTCTCTCTCTCTTTTTTTTGGGATAGAGCTGCAGCGGGGCTTAAGCTTAAGTTGCACTCAGGGCTAGCCAAGCCCAGCCAGGCAAGGCCGGGGCCGCGCCACGCGCACCTGGGGCAGCGTTGGTCAGGGCTGGTGCCAGAGAGAGGGCGAGCATGCCCTGCACCCCTGCCCCCTTAAATACATGAATTTGCAGGGGCGCTGATTGGCTTGTCTCTGGTAAGAAGTGGATCTGACAAAGGCAAAAGGGGAGCTTTCCAGGTAGCTTCTTGAAGGGCCATCTCCATAGCCCTTCCCCCATTACCAAAGACATAACTGAAAACCCCTCACAGAAAACCCAATAGAACTGTGAGGGTGCTCAAGTATTTAGACAGATTGGGCAGAAAAGCAAATTCTCTGTGTAGAGGGATCCGTTCCAATCATCTCTGATTCTGCATATACATATCACAGAAAAGCATCTTCATTGATGTAGGGAGGGACCTCTGGAGATCATCTACTCACAGCAGATTCAATTACAGCACGTTGCCCAGGGCCATGTCCAGACAAGTTTTCAATTTCTCCAAGGGTGGAGAACATATAACCTCTCTGACCAATCTGTCCAAATACTTGACCACCCTCAGAGTAAAGTGGGTTTTTTTGTGTGTTTAAACAGAATTTTCTATATTTTAATTTGTACTCATTGCTTCTTGTCCTGTCACTGGATGCCAATGAGAATGGTCTAACTCTGTCTTCTTTACTCCCTCCCATCAGGTATTTATACTTATATGCATTTATATGTTCATTCTGACCTTCTCTTCTCTAGGCTGAACAGTCCCATCTCTCTCAGCTTCTTCTCATATGACAGACACTCCAAGTCCTTAGCCATCTTCATAGTTCTTCACATGGCCCTTCACTGAACTCATGCCAGTATTTCCATATCTCTCTTGTACTGTTGGACTCAAAGGATTGTAATGCTTGATACAAAGCCCAGCTGGACATCAGTCACCAACAGTGTATGTCAGAAGTTGATACTAGGGACAATGCATCTTCATACAGTTCAGCCAATTTTCAGTCCAGCTCATTGTCCAAGTGCTTAGTCTGAACTTCATCAGATTGTCTACGAAAGCGTTATGACAACCAGTGTTAAAAACCTCACTTTGTTATAACAGCTTAAAACAATTTAAGTTATCAGACTATGAGTTTATGTGGGTACAGAGTAAAATGAGCATTTTGAAATACACTTTTGGATTTGAGCACTGCCTACTTCTAGTCCCAGCCCAGATGCCTAAGTTCAGATTTACCTTGTGAATTTGTGCAAAATAAATAGGTTTGTTGTGCAGATGATATATAATTTTTATGTGAATGACATTTAAGTGACTCTTTCATCCATTTGAAGATCCCCTATGAAAAGCTTATCTCTTCCATAACTCTTTTAGAACATATTACCTGAATTACTTTATTGTTGTTTTCAGTTATGCAGTTACCTAACTTGGTTCTGTAAAAATGATCACTGTCTTTTAAATATAATTCAAGAGTAGTATGTTATTTTAGAACTGTGCTCATACACTATGCTATTCTTTAGTATAGTTGTAGCGTGTAGTGTCTTGTTGTGTGTTCTTCACAACTTGACAAGAAGCAAGAAGCAAGCAGCAAGCAACCTTAGTTCAATTTTCATTCCTGAGACTGAGAAGTTTATTTAGGTGATTTTTGTATTGTCTTTATAATTACATTTTCTCAGCTTAATCTCCAAGTCTTCTCTCTATTGAATATGATCCTCTATTTTCACCATTGCTTCTAACCAAGGCACCGACATTTGTGCTATTTTGGGCAAGCCTGCATGTATAGTTACAATTTCAGTTGTAAGGCAAATTTAACTTCCCCTTCTTTTCTGTCAAAATAAAAATTGTGTTGTGGTTTGGGGCTGGGCTGGCCACTAACACCTGGACAGATGCTCTCTATTAACCCCTCTTGCCTTCCCAAAAGGGAAGAGAAAGAGAATAAGGGAGAGAGACTTTATGGGTTAGAAAATAAAACTAACAGTTTTAATGAAATAATAATACTAATACTACAGGATAATAATGTAAATAGGAAAATAATGAAATATATACAGATATGTACAAATATATATATAAAACCAATATAAAATCCTCCCTCCACCCTGCCCCAATGACGATTACATCACCAAATGCTCTGAGGAGCAGGGCACTGGAAAAGTCCCAGATCAGACCCAGCAGCAGGTGGGAGCAAGATGCAGGAACACACAGATCAGGATTGCAGGCAGATGAACTAGCAGAGCTCTGCTCAGATTTCAGCCATTGAAGGGGTCGAGACAGAAGGAAGTATCCAAGATGGAAGGTCTGAGACCCTCGTGATCCCTCAACTTTATACTGAGTATGACGTATGTGAGATGGAATACCTAGTTGGTCAGTTTTGGGTCTGCTCCTCCCCATAGGTGCTGATATGGCACCCATGGTGAGACAGTGGCCTTGTGATTATCACTTGTAGCAGTATACACTGTCTGGAAAAGCATGCTGCTAGTTTCAGTAAGTTCGGCCACTTAGAAGAAACTTAGTTGAAAAGTAAAATCACTAAATAGAAAATTAGCTTTATTTAGCTCAAACCAGGACAAGTGGAAAAGAATTTACTAATATCCAGTAAAAAAACCTTGTCAAATGAAGTGCTATGCCTTCTCTGCATATGCCATATCATTTCAAATACTAACACCAAGCTTTCAGATCAGACCCAAACTTTCAGAATTTGCAAAAATATTTTAGTTATATTTCTACAAAGAAAATAGGATTACTCTGTATCAGTTGTAGACTCAGTTCATATTGTGTTCTATTTTTGATTGGGTTTAGTTATGAATCTCAGATAAGCATGATTCTGTAGTTTCCATCCCATTTTCCAAGTTGTCAATTCTAAATTATAGTGATTAATAATCTCTGAATCTGTAAAATACTTGCATGTCACAAAGAATGTATATTATACTTAAGGAAATCAGGTTCTATGATAATTCTAGGATACACAGCAGGTGAGTGAGATTTTATTTTTTGTCATTTTTGCAAATTTTTAGTTTGAAAAATCCTGTTCATTGAAATTTTTCCTGCTAGATGTTTCTTACCCTTAATACCTGTTACTTTTACTTTTTTAAAGTGATCTCTATTAGTTTAAAATTAACTAGGTTCTTCATTACTCGAACTTACACAAAATCTCATTCTCTTGAAGGGATAATTACATATTCATGTAAAGATTTATCTATAACTATAATGAAGAACGAAGCCTTCATCAAAATCTACGTTTGGTAGAGCTGGATTTGGCCCATTGAATAGTGCTATGTATTAACATTGTAATAGCTGAGTTTTCCTATATTTTCTGTGTCTGTCATGGATGCAAAAGAATCTGATAGAAATTAAGATTTTCCTTTTGCTTAAAGAGCTGCAGGTATGAAGAACATCTGGAATTGACAGTACTGTAAGGGGGACTTGACAGGATCTTCGGTACAAAGGCTAGTGCTTCGACTAACACAATTGCCTAAAGAAAACTCAGAAAAATTACCCAAAGAAGGGGGAAGCCAAAGATTAGCAATTTTAAGTTGTCACCTGAATCAAGGCTTTCATGTAATGCAGTAAAAATTTGGAAGCACTTTGAGCAGAGAATTTTTCTGTATCTGTATTACTAACTGATGGAAAAAGAGACAGCTAGGTACACATTGCATGTCACTATGGTAACCAACACCCTAAAACCACTATAATAGCAATAGATTTAGAGGCATTGAAGAATACAAGAGCAAAATACAATGAACAGTATACGACTAGTAGTATACAATGGCCACAGTAAATTCTCTATTCTGCCTGGTGACAGTATGTAGCTTCATTATGTAATTTAAGGTTTGCAGCTGCTGAATTACTACTTCTATACCAAAGATTTTTGAAAGATTTGGAATGATTTAGAAACTTTCAGAAATTAAGGGATAGTATTGATTACGAAGTTAAGACCCCTTATTGTAGTATTGAATTGCATAAGCACCACCTGAAATGCACTTAAAAAAAAACAAAACCAAAACAAAAAAGAAAAAACAACAAACCAAACTTTCAAAGGTATAGCCAAATTTTATGCAAATCTATGGAAAATTTTATTGATAAAGTTAAAAAAAAGGTGAAAAAAAGATAGAGTTTTGGACTTACACAACCAAATACAAATTTTGGAAAATATCTGTGATATTTTGGGCCCATAGTGTTATTTTATAATTCTGTGGGTCACACAGGACAGTTTATGACTTTTAAAAAGATATTTTGTATGGAGCGTTTTAAACAAGAGTTATCATAAGAAATGTCCATAGCACGTATCAAGAGCTTTCCGAAACAAGTGATACAAAGGAAAATACAGCCTTTCATCTCTGTGTCATTCCAAGGCAGAAACTAAAATGAACTGTCAGACCTTCATGAAGCTGATGAAAGATATAATGGCAATATAATAACTTTATTAATGTATTATCAAACTATAAAAAACCCCAACAAACACTTTCAATTTTTTCATATTTGCTTCTCTCCTCATTTCTCTTCCTTCTCTTCAACATCCCAACAAATTTAAGCCAAAAGAATAATATTAACATCCAAAGTCATGACTTTAATTATGAGTAGTTTGCAGTGTAAAGTGATTCTAATTTTCAAACTATTATATCCATGTTCTAAAATTACAGTCTTATATACATGCACGTGCGCATACACATACACACACACATATATGCACAAAATTTCCCAGATCTGCAATAAAAATGAGAAAAGGAAAGCTGATGTGTAATGTGAGTTTGGAAAGAAATGAGTGTCTGATTTTTAAACTTTTTTATTTTATAAGAATAATAAATAATATAAACCATAAATTACTTCTAATTTCTTAAATTTTCTGTTCTTCAGACGAGCAAAGTTTTGAAACAATCTTCTAATAGGAGCCATGAGAACAGTTCATCTCTTGACAATTTAAAAACAGACTTTGTACTTTTATGTACAAGTTTAAATGAAATTAAGTTAAGAACCTAAGAGCCCTTCTATTCTACTATAAATTTAAAAATCATATTATTTTTCTTTGCTTTCTGGAAAATATATAACTCTTAAAATATTTTTTTCAGTATTTTTCCACTTCCATCTTCATATAAAATGAAAACAATACTTAGCTAAGCAGACAGTATTCTTTTGCAAAGTTGTGTACAAGTGCTATGTTGTCTGCATGAAAAAATCCACCTCTTTTAATATAGGTTTGGCATAGAGCTAAGATCAAAAATTATCTTTTCTAATGCAAGCTGCCTAGGCAGTTTCTATGTTGTATCAGATAACAATATAATATACCCATACGTCATGTTCAATTGTTTGGGTGCAGAATTATCTGTTTTAAATCACAGATTTCAGGTGAACTTAATCTCATAAAATTATAGATTTCTGTAATATAAATGTTTACATATGAGGTAGTTAACGTGGTTAGTGATATCATCATTGAAAAGCCATATGAAACCTTGAGTGATTCCTCCTATTGTAAAGAAGACATCTAAAATATGTCAGAGGCCCTATCTTGCTATGCTGATTATTTCCCTCGCATGAATGTAAAAGAAACCTAGGCTTTACCTGAAATGTGTGTGTCTATAAAGATACTTATGAATAAGTAATAAACCCGTCCTTAAGTGACTGTTACTAACTCTGTAGGATGTTTGAAGCATGAAATGAAAGGTGATAGTCTTTTTAGCTTGCTGAATGTTTTTGGTGTTTTATTTGTTTGGTTTTGTTTTGTTTGGTTGCTCTTTTTTGTTTGTTTTTTTTGTTGGGGTTTTTATTGTTTATGGTTTTGTTTTATTTTGGGGGTTTTTTTTGGTGGTTTTTGTTTGTTGGTTTGGGTTTTTTTGATTTATTTTTTGTAAGCTTGTATTAACTAATGACGTGTTCCAGGAGAACTTTATTAGATACTGACTTTCTTTAGCCATCACTTTGTTATTTTTCAACCTTTAATAATTTTTTTATTTCTACATTATTAAATAAATGGGACTGCACACACTGCATAGCAAATATAAGTCTCCTGCCAGTGAGCAGGAGGTACCCTTTTGAGGCTCTTTAAAGCTTGTTATGAACTGGCAGGAGTGCTCTAACAGCAGATTTAAATTTTGGACTTAGGGAAATAAAGGGTTGAGCCAAGCAGCATGTAATATTTAAAAAAAACAAAACAAAACAAACAAACAAAAACCACAAAAAACAACAAAACAACAGCAACAAAACCCCCAAAAACCCACAACCAAAAAACTAGCAAAAATTGAAAATAAAATACTTGTTTTGCAGAATAGAAGAAACTTCAGAAAGCCTACCTGTTCTGTACATTGTACACTTATTGCATGAAATATAAAGTTCTCCTGTATACAAAAACACACCTGTTTTTTTTCCACAATGAGCTGGGAAAAATAAGTTCTTAGAGCCTCTAAAAGCAGTCACTAGAGGGAGCCATGTTCATATCCAGTTTATTACATGCCCCTGCAAAGCTTTCTAAAATTACTCAGCTGTTGAACGACAGAGGTTTGGTGGTTTTTTTTTTCTTTTTTTACTTGCTGCAGAATCCTTACATGGGTAGAGAATTTAATATCGAAAACACCAGACTCTCATAACTGAAAATGCTAGTCAAGTGAAGAATCACTGTCATAACAACAGTAAAGGTGCCACTGCAACATTAGGTTTGCTCTCTTCTGTGATTTTTATGTATGAGATCCACCAAGGGATTTAAGCACTTGAAATTAACCTCCTGGGTATTTTAGTGTGCAGATCCAAAATCACAAGGAGGGGTAAAAACCTGCTGTACTGCTGATTAACTGTGTCAGTAACTTGGCAGTTTCTTTCATATTCAGCTTCAAAGTTTCTGAGTACTTCCATTTAAAGAACTGTCCAAATCTGAGTGTTATAGGGCAGATCTGATTACATTCTCAGTAATCACAGAATCACAGAATCACAGAATCACAGAACGTTAGGGATTGGAAGGGACCTCAAAAGATCATCTAGTCCAATCCCCCTGCCGGAGCAGGAACACCTAGATGAGGTTGCACAGGAAGGCGTCCAGGCGGGTTTTGAATGTCTCCAGAGAAGGAGACTCCACAACCTCTCTGGGCAGCCTGTTCCAGTGCTCTGTCACCCTCACTGAGAAGAAGTTTCTTCTCAAATTTAAGTGGAACCTCCTGTGTTCCAGCTTGTGCCCATTACCTCTTGTCCTATCATTGTTTGTCACCGAGAAGAGCCTGGCTCCATCCTCGTGACACTCACCCTTTAAATATTTATAAACATGAATGAGGTCTCCCCTCAGTCTCCTCTTCTGCAAACTAAAGAGACCCAGCTCCCTCAGCCACTCCTCATAAGGGAGATGCTCCACTCCCTTGATCATCTTTGTAGCCCTATGCTGGACTCTCTCCAGCAGTGAGCGTTTGGTAGTTTTGTTTTGGTTTTTGGGGTTGGGTTGTTTTGTTTGTTTGTTTGTTTTCTGACAATAAAACTAGAGGACCTGTAGGTGTTCTCACAGCTGAAATATTTAAAGCACAAAAAGATTGACTTCCCTGTAAAATGCAGTTGCAGCCATTTTCTTTGAAAACACAGCTGGAGTCCTTTCATGGGGATAATGGAGGTGAGTTCTTCACACTGAGAAGAGCTTTGAAATAGGAGTTTGAGAGCTCACACAACAGATAAAGAAGAGGAGAAGGGAACACAGTAGGTATAGTACATGTAATAATAAATACCATTCTTGCATAAACTTATTCATTTTGACACGGATAAATAAACCACTGTTCATAAGCTATATGAAAAGAAAAACCCCACTACTAAGAATACCAATCATCCAACTATAGTGTAAGGCATATTCTAAGAATTACAGCTTTCAGATGTTATAAACAGACTGAGATATGAAGTAGATGCTAAGTTGCTCTTCAACACTAAGAATAAGGAAATTTTGAGTCAAAAAGGTGATGCAATTATAAAATTTGGTAATGTTTGTCTGTAATATATGTGTATGTGGGAAGTGCAGTGGAATTTAGGAGTCAGCAGAAGTGACATATAGGCAAAAAAAAATTCAGAATCACAACTTTGTTCATAGACAATTACAGTTTAGTTGTGTTTTAACCACATACACATATACACTTACATGTATCTTTACCTGTGGAGAACAGTCTTTCTTGTGTTCGAGCAATATCGGAATAATAAAAAAAACCAAAACGGATCTAGACAAGTCACTTTCTGAAGATTTTCTCTGCAAGTAAGGGAACAAGAAATGTGTTTCTTTTGCAATGAAAAGTGGGATTTACGCATTCAGTGTGGATGGAAGCATTGAGGCTTCAGGGAAAGCAGAAAATTTTCCATGACTCATGATGTCATGGTACGAATGGATATAGCATCTCTAGCTCAGAACACACACATGTAATTAACTGTATGAAATGATTAGTTCTGAGAAAAACTATCAAGTTAATGATTTTTTTTGCATAAACTGGCTACGTTTTTTTTTTTAAATATGAACCACAACTGATGAAAGTTTTCTAAAATTAGAATGTAACCTCTTGCAGGAAATAATCTGTGTATTTTCCAGACTCTCTAATACTGGAGATTCTTTCTTACTAGGAACCTTGCAGTAACCTTGCATAAAAGTTATTTGCCCAATCTCTAAGAGACATGTGCATTAAATTTTCATTTGAATAAAGCTACTGTTGACATATGAAAAGTACAACCTTCCTAAGGTATCTTCCCCTCTGTGGTGCAAAGGTAGATCATATGACTAATGACAACGTAATTTTTTAGACTAAGCTGGACTGGAAAGTTTTGATTATAGACACATTTTGTCTTAGACTTTTGTATCATAACTGCAGAATCTTTCAATTTTGAATTCAGGACTGAAGCAGATGGCAGAGATATATTTTGAATAATGATACTTTGCATATAATTTCTATAAAAGCTACACAGCTACAAGGTGTTATTTGTAATTTTTCTCTCCTGGGAAGAAACTAGAAATTCTCTGTCACTTCATTATAATTGTTCTTGAAATTCGTCACAAATGGATACATTTTTGAAATTTTTACCTTAGGTAAAAGGCAGATATGAAGGCAGATGTTCTTTCACATGTTTACTGGATTCCCAAATGTCTTCATGGCCTAGTCATAGAATCAATTCCTGAGGCATATTGTGCGCACATATATAGAAATATGCTGATAGAAAAAATAATGAAAGACATTTTTTCTCCAGTTTTGTAAAACAGTTATCAAATTTTTCTGTCATGATGCAGGGGACTGGTGGAAAAAATAAATTGTCTTTCTACCCAAGAAAGACTATATATATGATAAAATGTATCACATATCTGACAGAGTAAGTCGGTTTGTTAAAAGTTTTTCCCCTTCACTTCAGTGATGCAATGATTTAGATACTGATATGTTGGCTATGCAGGGAAGATAACTCTGTAGTATACCGAAAATAATGTTTTGGTTTTAAGCCACTGATGGGTGCTTTTGGGGAGAGCAGTTAGCTATTGACTCAGGCAGAAGAAAAATGGAAAGCAATCTTAGACATCCTAGCAGATCTTACAGTAGTATAAAATAATAACTAATGCTTGAGAGTCTTAAGCCAATTTCAATATGTTTTTTTCTGTTCCAGTATTGATATTGTCATGTTTTCGTTTGAAGTTAATGTAAACAAAACAAAAACATCAGAAAGTCTGGTGCAACTAATATAAAAAGTCTTGCTGAAAACAAGTGAAAATGAACAGACTGTGTGATTTAAATGTTCTTCTAAATTTTTCGCAGCTTGAGATTTACTTCATATCCCGTTTTTTCCTTATTCTTTTAGTGATAGAAAGCAGGTAATGATTCCTTTGCTGTGAGAAATGCTGTTATTGCCAACTTTGTCAACTAAGCTTCATTTTTACAGTTCTGGTAGCATCAGTTTGTCAACATAAAAGCTAAAATATTCTGAACTCAATCAAGCTTTCTCAGGCTTGTCTCCAGAGGTGGCATTAAAGGGTCTGGATAACCTTATCTGTTCAATACTAAGGATGTTTGTAGCTTCTGCTAAGGGCTCTCTAGTGATTTCTTTCAAAACTTTTAACAGACTGCAATATGTCTGTCTGATCATACACATAGTCCCTAACACAACATCCTAGAAACTGTTTTTATAAGGGCTTGCTAATATTGCTACCCTCTCAGCCAGTTCCATATAGACCAATAACAGTAGCATAACAAGGAAAAAAACCCAGGCTTTTGGTACCATGCTTTATTTTGGTATTGTTACCATTGGAGTTTTAGGCGATAAAGGCAAGTTATGAAGTGGACTGCCTCCAGCAAAAGAGCAACAAGTGCATCATGCAAGAAAACTTTCAGATTCAGAAAGTTGGATAAAATTTCTTAAATATAGAAATATAGTGTAGAACAAGACTCACACTTGAATAACATCAATTATCTTGCAAAGCTTTGAAGAGTACAATTTAATATTTTATGAGATTGTGTAGATTTGCAATGGCAAGTTTATTTGTACAAGAAAATAGTATTTCTACTGATGGTTGCATATTGAATTATTTCAGTGAAGTGGAACTGTTCTGATTGTGTTACCAAAAAAACCTCAACAAATCTACTTTTAAATGCATATTCCAGTTACAATACACCTTTTTTAGTTCTTCAGAGTTTGTGCTTTCCTTTAAATTAGTTAACAGAGAGATCTGAGGTTAAACTTAAAGCTATAAATATTCCATTTTATGTTTTTTTAAATAAATGACAAACTTTTGCCAATGCCATGGTTGTATTTTCTGTGATTACACTGGTGGCACTCTCATAGGCATTTAAATTAGAACTCTTTATCATCTCTTTTGTCAGCAAAAATCATATTGTCACATTCTGATAGATCACTTTTGGAATCCAAAAGGAAGGAAATACTAACATTCTGCCTTCAGTACTGTCTTTTCTTACTAATTTAATTTTATAATGGTGCCCTCTGTATCACAGAATCACAGAATATTAGGAGTTGGAAGGGACCTCAAAAGATCATCTAGTCCAAACCCCCTGCCAGAGCAGGATCACCTAGACTAGGTCACACAGGAAAGCGTCCAGGCAGGTTTTGAATGTAGGCAGAGAAGGAGACTCCACAACCTCTCTGGGCAGCCTGTTCCAGTGCTCTGTCACCCTCACAGTAAAAAAGTTTTCCCTTATGTGAAAAAGTTTTTCCTTATGTATGGAACAGGGATTTTTATTTTCAGTTGAGGTTATAATTTTTTACACAGATGACACTGCAATAGAAGAGTTGCTATGCTGGAATAGAGCTGTAGGTGTTCTTAGCTGTTACAGTATCTATGGTGGTGGCCTGTGGTCTACCTATTAAGGAAAATGAAAATATCTGTAGTAAAGAAGACATAGAGAAATGTGTATTCTGACATTAGCTTTTTTGTGAGGTTAAAAACTTGGATGGAAATGTACACTCAAGTTTGTATAACTTCAGAACTTTGTAAATGTGCAAAAAGTATTGTTGATGCATAGAGTGCTGCATTCAAGCATTGTCCGTGGGAATGGCAATACTAAGTTTACCCTCTTTCAGAAATGAACTCCAAGTATATATCAAATTACTGCTTTTGATTAATATAGTGTTATTTGAAAGTACTGAACAGCAACTCTGGGAGCAGTCTTTCCTTGGAAGGAAAGAAATTAGCTATGAAGAGAAAAGTTGTCATATTTACATAGGCAAAAAAGTACAATGTTTCCATGCCCAACTACAGAATTTGTTTTAATTTTTTGCGTCATTGTCAAATGCAAAAATGCATAAACAATACAAGGAGCAGAGACTCTGTCTTCCCTCCTACTCACTGGCTAGAGGAACAAGAAGCACTTTGTCCTTAGTTGAGTCCTTACTTAGTCATACACAGTAGAATTTATTTTCCTATTTATTTTTCTACATAAACATGCAAGGACTGAGACAGGAGATTGATGCAGTTGTTAGCTTAGAAGCAGTTTGTAGAGATAAAACTGTTGTATGCAATGAAAACTATGAATACTGACTTAAGATCTTGAACATGCTCATCCCACACACAATTCCTCCAAGAAACCAAATGCACAGGCCCATCAAACTTTTTATGACTCAAGCTGTTATTGAAGCAATTCTCTAGGAATAGTTGAAAGAGATTATGCTTGTATCAATTGAGTCAAGGTTCTGATATTGAGATGGGAAGAAAATACCTTAACTAAACTAGAACAAGGAGTGAAGACATCTTTAAAACAGAAGAGCAAACACAAAACCAAAATGAAACCCAGAGATATGTCTTGAACGTGCTCTGAAAAAAAAGAAACAAAACAAAAAATATTAACAACAAAAAACCCCAAACAACATGCCCCCCATTAGTGACAGAATTGTTGCTAAATACAGAATTGGGAGAGATCTTAGGATATTATCCAGTCCATCTCTTGCTGAAAGCAGAATCAAGTAGGCTTAAGTAAGTAAATATTTTCTTGCAGATGTTTTTCCATCCATATCTTAAAATACTTCTATCGCTACCTTTAAAATATTCAAAATTATTAAATTTTTTTCGTGATATAATCATGAGTTTCATTAAAAAAATCAGGTTTATTTTCTCAGCTAGTACGTACACTGACAGTTCTGTGCCTCACTTCAATTACTTATTTTTCTGTTCTGACTGAAGAGGAAAGCTTATCCCTTTGTGGCAAATTTTTCTCATAAAGATTTTTTGTTCTGTCTGTGCCTCAGTTTTCTTTTTCCTAGACAAACCCATAGATTCCAATATTTTCTTCTTTCAAATACAGACAAGTATAATAAAGTATGGCCCTCACATTGTCACACTGAACTCCCTAGCCTTTAGCTGTAGTGAAAGCTATTTCAGAGAGAACAGTTCCTGCCTTTCACTGAATGCTGACCTATTGGCACATCTTGCCTTCATACTCACTGCATAAAAGGGGTAAGGATAATTTCCTCTCCACTGTAAAAATGCTGTCTATAAAAACTTATTCCTTGATACTAATCTTTTAATCTTTATAAGTCAAAATGTTATGTGACGCAGAGTCTGACTCATGTTGCTCAGCTACATGAGCTCTAACTTACCAAACAGCACTATAAGCAGGTTTTTTTTCCATTAAGTTGACTTTACCATAGGCAGAAAAATGACTTATTCTCAGAGTTAGGTATCAATAAAAGCTGAGAGTTAAATGCAAACACAGATCAATTATTCATTGTGTCCATGTATGCACAACTACAAATTCTGCCTCTTCATTCATTTTCCTGGCTTGAATGACTCCAAAACATATTTTGGTTTCTGCATTAAACCAGTAGTGAACATTTGTTCTTTGTGAATCCCTACTAAGATATACCAGTCATCACACCAATTTTATTTTTACTTTTAGGTCTAAAGAAATTAATTACAAAACTCTTGAACTTAAAGATTTCTGAGCAATACATGTTATGAACTGTACAGACAGATAATCTCCACAATAAAAACCTTAGAGATCTTTCTTTTTCAGACCATCATGGATGAGTGAGGAACACTTTTATGGGCAAGAACATTGAGGACATGGAAGATAAAACTAGAAGAAATTCTTAATAGGGAAAATTTGCCAAACCAAATTGACAACTTATGTCTAAACTAGTATCCTAACTGACTTCCATTAATTGAGATATCATGAATAGGATCTCACAGACCAGTTATGGACCTGGTTTCACATAAAAGCAGGCACCTAGTTGTTTACCTGTTAAGCTAGAATTCTCATGTAACCAAGCTGCAAAATTTTATTTGTCTTCACTAGCATTGGACCATTAAGACAGGTCAGTCAGGACAGCTGACCAAGACTGGCCAAAAGTTTATCCCATACCATAAGACAACATTCTCAGTATATAAGCTAAGGGGAGTTGGCTGGGGAGTGCAATGACTGCTTGGGGAGTAGATGGGTGTCAGTCAGTGAGTGGTGAGTGGTTGTATCACATGTTTTTCTTAATTTTTGTCCTTTTATGTTGTTGATTTCCTTTTCACTATATTATTGTTATTAATATTAATAATTATTGTTATTAATAATTATTATTAC
>NW_010173767.1:110968-111260 GCF_000695765.1 Mesitornis unicolor | reverse complement strand
TATAGTGTCTTCCAGCTGACAGCCAGAAACTCTAATACCAAGGCCTGTTCTGTCTGCATATTTTATGGTTTGTTTTGTGATTTTTTTATCAATAGAGGTGTTACATATACAACCACATTCAGTTAAACAGTACAGCTTTATCACCCAGGTGGTAGACTGAAGGATGTATTTATTGAGAGAAGCCACCTAAGCAGAATAGGAGCTCTTCAAATATATTTTTATATATAAATACATATATCCTAAATATTTCTGCCCTTGATAACTATTAAGGAAGCAGACATTAAAAAAATAA
>NW_010173767.1:76060-110937 GCF_000695765.1 Mesitornis unicolor | reverse complement strand
AGGAATGCCTGGGATAGATGTGGGAACAGATGCTATAGCCTTTCCAAATCAAGGCCATGCCCAACCCCCAAAGACATCAACACTTTAGTTATTTTGCTGTTTCTTTTAGTTGGTTTTTCAAGCTATAGTCAGTTTCTCTCTCAAGCTGCAGGATAAAGGAACAAACCCCTCTCCAACCAGCTCTATATGAATTCACGGGATCTAAGTGACATGGTTCTGTGGAGTGACTGAAAATAACAATATTCAAGATCTTAGTGCGAAGTCAAGGACTCACCACATAGAGAGGGAAGCTGGAAGTTGCTTTTCTGGGTGTAAGACGAGATATTCTGAAGCACCAGCACAGAGTACCTGCAACTTTGCTATATTGTTTCTGTGGATAAATAAATCACTTAAGTTTTCAAGTCTAACAGCTTTCCTGGTATGAAATTCACTTCAGAGAAAAAGCAGTCATTTATCTGGTATTCTCCTGCAGCATGTATTTCTCCTGAAAACTCTTCTGAATATGAAAGCACAATATTATAAATAGTCCAAGGTTGTGGCTCTGAATCACTCCTATTACTGACATTTGAGGGAAGCTGTCATTTCTATAAAATTTCTAAGCTAAGTCACTCTGGTGTACACAAATACAGAGCAAAGTTTGGTCTAAAGCTATTGTACAGCCAGTATCTAATAGTTTTATTTTTTAGAAGAGTATCTGCATCAGTGTTTTGCATTAGTGCAAGTCAGGAGTAAAGCCAAAGGAATTCATAAAAGTAGTGTAAGTAGAAAGAGAACCAGTGTCTGGGTCCTCAGCAAGGAGCATTTACAGCCACAGTCCTTGAACAACATCTCCAAAGAAACAGTCCTCAAACCATTGGCCATGAACATGGATTGTATATGCACTAAGTAAATCCACTCCTGAAATGCTTGTAGGTTAATACATTTGACATAACCATGGTATCATCTGATCTTCACTGCTAACCATTAAAAGCAAAAACGTTAGTGTCGAGGGTTCTATATCATCATAGCATAGCAAATTCAGTGGTAGGAAATACTTTGAAAGTTAAGACTATTTTGTTATTTGTTAGATCAAGACCATAGTAGTATTTTTTTGATCACTCTCTTGAGGTCTGTCTAAGATATCTTTTCTTAATCATAGTTCCTAAGAGGCAATAATGCAATGATTCATTTTATAAGCTCTTAGATCTTTCTCAGTTTTACACAGGATGACAGTTCATTAGTTTAATTAATCATTACTTATTGAGGGCAGAGTTTACCCAAAGGAACTACTTCAAAGTACCTGTGCCAAAAAATATGAGAACAAAGAACAACTGTTTTTGCATAAGTTTCTCCTAAATACTGTGATCCATCATTCAGGATGCAATTATATTTAACTTTTAAAATTTAATGTAAACTAAGATTTCAGAAGAAGCTCTGAGGTTTAGACACATACAGATTTCAACAATATGAATGAAACTAATTTCTTAACATTTGATATTGCAGACTTTTTCATTGTTGCTAAATGTGTCTTCTCTCAATGAAAAAAACCCCACATAAATAGTTTAAGTATCTACCTACTCAAGCACAGAAATTCAAAAAGATATGGAACAATTATTCATTATACCCCAGCTGGACCAAATCAGTTAATTCATGGAACTGCACTCTGAATTTTCTATGGACATTACAGTGCAGATCTAATATCCCTAGAACCAGCTATTTCTGCTTTCTTTTACACATGCATAAAATATTAGAATAGTCTAAAAAGCAAAAATTAACTATTTTACACAGAATCTCAAAATACTTGAGGCTAGAAAAAACCTCTGGAGAACACATAGTTCAAGCTCCCTCTTCAAAGCAGGGCCTGTGAGTGCAGGTTACCCAGGGCTGTGTCTTATTCAGTTTTGAACACCTCTAAGGACAGAGACTCCACAACCTCTCTGGAAAATCTACAATTTTGCAATACTTGTAAACATAGAAACATTTAAGATTAAGAAGTGCTTTATTTTATACAGGCAGTTGAACATTAGTAGTGAGCTGCATTTTGCACTTCTTGATGGAGCAGCTATAAAACAATTCATAGGACTGATCAGGGAGCAATACCAACATAGTCCTTGCTATTATGTGAGCATTTTTTTTCTAACAGCTGATCCACATATGATGTTTATAAGTCCAAATAGTCAGAGATTAGAAGGCTTAGTTCTTTAGCATGAGCAATAATAATTATCAGCAGAAGATACCAGTTCATACCAAGGAAGTTTCAGTAGACCAGCTCCTTGTACAGGTTTATGCAGACTCCTGAGAAAATTTATATGGTGGTATAAGCTCAAGTCTGGCCCTAGGTTTGAGTCCAAAATAATCTTTTTTTTCACATTATTAAAACTTTCTACCCAAAAATTCTCTTCCCCAGAGTTTTGCTGATCTTCCAGGATCAACAAAGCATGCTGAATGCACCCCAGGGACCCCAGGTAATTATTTCATGTCCATTCATCCCTGGGCTAATAGAAGCTACTTCTTAATAGTCCCTGACTGCCCACTGTTAAAAGCAGATTTCAACTTTCACCGGTACTTAGCCTCCATTTCACAAGCTGTCAAATGATTAGTCAAAATGCAACCAAAAAAGGAAATGAGTTCTGCAGAGTTTTCAGTTTTTACTGTTATCAGTTAATGGATAATTGGCTTACTCATGCCTAAACAAAAATCATAAAAGTTAACACTTTACTAGTTGCTAAAAAGAGCCTGGCAATCTTGAACAGCATTAAGCTATATGTATTAAGTATAACAGTATAATGCAATACAACTAAATTCCACCCTCTCCTTCCTGTGAGGGTTTTGGTAAAATGTCGGCGTTTCCTCACTTCTGTAGAATAAGCACTGACCCTCCCTTCAGGGAGGGTCTAAACTAAGCTCTTAGTTTAGGCACCGAGAGCAGCAATTATAACAAATACAGAAGACTTTGAGATATTTATTTGGTACTTACAAAGAAAAACACAATGGCTATACTGTGTCAGAAGAAAGATACATTTCAATTTTGATAATGTGTCCAACTGTGGCCAGTAACAGATCCATATGGAAAAATATATAAACACAATAGGTGTCTTTCTCTCTTTCAATGCAGTAGCATGGGGTTTTTTTAAGGGAAAGGATGGTATTAGTCTAGCTAAATGTAGATATCTCCATTGCAGTTACAAATGTATGAGTTTCCCTCTCTGGAGTAATCATTTTGTAATCAGTGGAAAATTAGAAACTTCTGATTTCAGGTTCTAAATGTCACCATAAAGTAGATACCAAAAAGGCTGAGCAAATCATGTGTCAGCACACTTAGTGGAGCAGGGACGAGGTCTTGATGTATAAAGCTGATCTGCTTTATGCTGTTGACTGTGGGAGCTGATACTGCTAAAAATAAGTTGTTGCTCACCATCAATGCAGGATGTAGCTGTCCCAATAAAATAAAATTTAAAAAAAAAGCCAGAAGAAATTATGGATTTGATTATCAGGGTGATCACTTGTTCTTTCTCAGCCAGCAGAGTTGTCATGGAGCAATGTAAGTTTTCTCATCTTCCTGTTTAATTTTTGTCTACTAAACTGGTGATTTGAAGCATACAAAGTTTTGGAAATGTGAACAGCATGTCCTGACTACCAAAGACCAATTAAAGAAAGTGATTGTTTTTTAAGCAAAAAAAAATTTTATCAGAAGTCTCCTGTGACTTGTTGGTACCTTTTTTCTCTTTTTGTTGATAAACCTCACATTCTTCCTAAAGGAACATTATTTTTTCCAGCAAAAGTTATTTAGCAGTTACTCATTAAGTAAAGAAAAATCACCTTTTTTCCTTACACCTCGGGGCTGTCAGTCAAATCAATTAAGTCATGTTTAAATTGTTATGATTTTAAACATTCATGAATCCACAAGACAACTGATAAAAAGAATATACCCCTGTACTGACAGCTTAAATGAATCTGTGTGAGCCAAGGCTGTTGAGATTCATTTTCTTTTTGGTTTGCTGCTCTGCTCACATGTGCTTGGCCTTCCTGACCAAGTAAGTGACTGCAGTGCCAATGCACTCAGTAGTAAAATGCTCAAATGCTCATCAGTGGAAATTAGACTTGATTTCCAAATCCCAGCGCTGCAGTGGTACTCAGCCAGGCTCTTCCTGCTGGTCTTTTAAATTAAAGCACATCATTGATGATAGCCTTACAGCTCCTGTGTTAAATTTTCTTCTGAAGCCATGCAAGCAGAATGTGATAAAGCTAGGAGGATACCTGAATGCATTTTGTCAACAGCGCTCTTTTTTTTTCTTTTTCTTTTTTTTTTTTTTAAGAAAAGGATGTTAACCACTTTCTCAAAACTCTGAAGCTTTCAACTTTTACTCTTGTTCATTGCCAATACATAGAAGTGGTGGCTTGGCTTGTCTTACTTAAGAGGTTTGTGCTGCCATACTCAATATCCAATGCTATGACAGCATTATGAGGGCACCCATTGACAAGAAAACAAAAATAACTTCAGTTCCTTCCTTTCTAGAAGCCTTCTAAAGACAGAGTGCATGCTGTTATATTTGTATGGCAGAAAATCAGGGGGAGCTGCATTTATTCATAATTACTGTTGCTTTATTCCAGAGGAACTGAGCTTAAAATCAGATCTGCTCTAACAAGCAAAAGCGAGATCATGCTTTTGAATGATGGCTGGTAAATGAAAGGGGCTAAATTTTAGGAAAAGTCAAATCTATTTTCGCAGTAAGCAGCTGGCTTTACTGCCTTCTGAGCATCACTTTTTAGTCATTCTGCACAGTTTGTATTTCTGTATACTGATGTAAACAAAATGATAAATTCTTATTGATAAAAGCTATGAGCAAATCTGATATTTCAGATCCTAATTCAAGTAATCCTATGGAAAATTTTGTAATATAAAGTTATAGTCTTTATTTCTCATATTCTTTCATTGTCAAATAATTTCATATGCTTTATTCCATGAACAATTCTCATTGGATTTTATTTAGCAGCATGTTTTCCTATGAGTTTATCTCCACATTTCACGTCATTATTTTTCCCATTTGTTATATGCAACAGCGCAGGATTTTGAAATAAAAATATGACCCAGGTGAAGACTTGGTTTTATCTGTGTAAGTGGTAGCAATCTAAGTGTTTGTGGTTTTCCTTGCTGTGTGGATGATGTGGTTTTCAGATGTTTCGTAATACATTGCTTTTAGTGGACTATTAAGAATTCAGTATCTTGTTCCATTAAGCATTTTTTTCTCTAGAGTGTGAGGCTTGGGTTTTGACGTTTGTCCATTAGTGAGAAGTTAATCTCTTTGGAGTTATCCTTATGACTAACTACTTCAAAATATGAATGCAGCTCATAGAACCTGAGTTGTAACTTCCAGATACGAATCTACAGTTTGCTTTTTGTAAGCATTTAACTGTAACCAAAAGATTTCTCATCTTATCAGAGTACACCTCACATGATTTATAGAGGGATTGACTCCACAAATACTGAGCATAAAGCTTCCTTATAGAGATACCTTGCTCCATACCGAGTCTCCTGGCTCAGTCCTGGGATACTTGGAAGACACGACAAATTAGATCAGTATACAGTATTTGTCAGCCTGTTCCTGTCTTCCACAATCAGTTATGTTCAGCTCTTTTGTCATTTTTTCATAAGAAAAAATATGAAAGAAACATTTAACCTTGAGTATTTCCAGGCTGATGTTTGAAACGTGGAGGTACATTTTTCATTTAAAATCGGTTTGCCCAACTGACTTCATCTTGTTGTATTTTATTAAGTGACAAAGAAGAGAAAATGTGTTTGAATTACCAAATCACATTCATAAATTTAGTTCCATTTTGAGGCTTGGTGGCTTCTCAAAAGCAATGTGCCACTGTAGGGAATCTTCCAAGACCATGGCTGGCCAGGATATGTCTGATACATAAAATGTTTTGCTTTCTTGCCATGTTGGCAGGCATGCATGTCTTTGGTATTGCAAATTTTTTTCCAATATCATGCAACCCAGACTGTGGAGAGTGCATGTATAGTTTGAATTGGAAGGGACTTAATCTCCTGATTTGTTTCAGCAGGTAAGTTATAGCTGATGGGGCAATAACATTCAACAGTCTAATCTGTGTGAAGTGAAGGGGCCTTGCTAATGTGTTGTGCCATTTAAACAATATCCACTGAATGTCACATCAAATCTCCTTGTCAAAGCAGTCTACCTGATGCCCTCATCAAAATCTGACCACTTGATCTTGTGCTGTTTTGCCTTCTTAGGAATGCAGGTGCTGGAATGGAATGGCATCCCCTTGACTGGGAAAACTTACGAAGAAGTCCAGAGCATTATTCTTCAACAGAGTGGGGAAGCAGAAATATGTGTAAGACTGTGAGTTTTTCCCCATCTTTCTGTTTCCATTTTTTTTTGCTTTTCATGGCTTTTTTTTTTAAATCTACTGTTGTTAAGGTGGAACCTTTGTTAGCATGAAGCATCAATGTAACAAATAGCAAGAGTTCACTGTGAATGTGGGAGGTCTGTTTGGTTTTATTTTTTATTTTAAAAACATAAGAAGAGATAAGCTGAGGCAGATTTTAGTAGTTATAGTTTTATAAATAATGATATCTCCATTGTCAGGCCACAATCTCGTCTCATTGACAAATTCACTGAATTTACTGGGGTTAGAAAAAGATGGTAAATTAGCACTAACTTGACTTTTACTGAAATCTGTATCCTTTACATGAAGGCTATTTAAGCATCATGAGAAATGTATAAACTTGCATTCAATCCATTAAAGATTTCACCTTAAAAGAACCTTTTCTTCTCAGCTCTTTAATAGCATTGCAATATGTATCAGCTAAGAAGGGGCCATGCTTTGGGAGCTGCTTTCTGTCATGAACCACTATTCATTTTTCTACTTAATACAACAATGAGGTTATGAGGAAAGAGTTTCTTTTGTCTCAGGCTTCTCATTGCTTTCTTTAGGGACCTGAACATGCTCTCAGACTCTGAGAATCCCCAGCACCTGGAGCTGCATGAGCCAGTAAGGCCAGGTAAGTGACAGGTTGTGTCTTTGATACTGGAGAACTGGATAGAACACATTGGATGTGATATAAGCTAGAATATTAGCGTTGTACCTTCAGGTGTTACATACCACATCTTGCCATGGGCAGAAAGGGGACTTCACCTTATATACAAAGCCAAGTATTCGTTGTTGGTTATTATTATCAGCCCAGTTCAATCCATACTGACAGAGTCTACACTATCCAATTAATACAAGGGAAATCTCAGTAACAGTACTATAGATAAAATTTGTTATCCAGGGAAAAACTCCTGCTGGCTGCCCCTTCATCTGTCATGTCACAAAAACTGTGGCATTGTGGTCCCCCATTAAGCAGCTTCTCGGGGCCCTGTGGGCAGTGCTTTCTCTCTGGGAGCATTGCAGCAAGTTGACAGTGTCCTGAGGAATTTGCTGGGAGGACTGTGATATTCGTGGTGAGAGTTTTTGACTCCTTCTTGCTGGGAGGTGGATGGTGTTGATGATGCCTTCCTCTTCACTTCAAGATCTGCTTGGGGCCTTTTATATGTTTTTCTATCATGCATTGTTCTTTCCTCACCAGTCAGCAGCTCTGCACTGCATATGAGTTGACTGGATATCGTACACTTTACATGTGGTATATTCTTGTTCTTTTTTCCTTCTTTTGTCCATAAAATTTATTATGCCCAGCTCCTGAGATGGCATCAGTGTCAGTAACTGACCACCAAGTTGCTGGTATGCCTGGGGCCTCAGCTATCGTCCCATGCCCAAACCTTGCAGCACTCTGCTGTCAGCCTGGGACTGTGCTCCTACGAACTACATTATTCATCTGGAGTCAGAAACACTTTGGTCTACACAGTCCAATTACTGTTGTGCCGTTATATAAAAAAATTTTTAAGAATGGGCATTATACCATACAATTATACAAGGTCAAGTGTAACTTGGACAAATTAAGATCATAGACATCTAGTTATTAGACAACTGCTGTTGCAGCCAAACAAGCTAAAAACAAAGCTCATAGCAGACTGGATAGAATCCAGATAACAGACAGCAAGTCCTAAGGCCTATGTTAATTTAAAACAAGGATTGTGGCCTGTTATTATTTATGAAAATACAGTATTTACTAGGGTATAGGGATGCAATAGGAAGTACTTCGTGTGAAGTTCATATCTAAAAGTCATATCTAATCTAACTTTGAACCAGCATCCACAATCTTACTAGTAATGCAGCCCTTCAGCAAACTCAGTGCAGATGAATAGTGTTTCACTCAGCATCTCAGGGGTCCATTCTGAGTCCTGTGGTTTTGTGGCTACTCTTTTATCACTCAGTACACAAGTTACCTGGATTAAATCCTCCACTTTGTGACCATGTAGATCCTCCTATCTATTAATATACTTACCAAGAATCTACCTTTTGTTGAAAGTGGTTGGTATTGATATTAATTGAAAGTGAACACCAGCTCTGACAAAGTGTTGAGGCAGTGCTACCCACAACTTTTTTTCTCAGTGAGCAGATCACAGACCAAAGGCATTCATGGGCACTGAAATTAGGTTTTGAAAAGATCCAGCTAGAATAAATAACATTTTATTAATGGAAAAAAACTTAAAATGAGAAAGAACAAGAATAAAAGTAAATTCCCCCATTCTCGCAGGCATTGTTCCTCCTAGCCTAGCAATCTCCTACTGGTTTCTGAGTTGGAACAACTCCATAGAGTCCCTTCTGGCTGCCAAACCAAGTCTTCCTTGCCATCATCTCTTAGGTTTTGCAGACTATTTGTGCTTTGGAAATGGAAAATCTCCATTCGCTCTAGAAAGAAAAAACAAATACAGCCTGGCAGGCAAGATAAGGCTAACATATTGCCTTAAATCTCTTATACTTCTGAGAACCTGGGAAGCAAGCTGAACCTAGTATCCTTTCAACTCTATGCACTTTAAGGCACATCTGGAACTTACTTGTCCTAATTTCTCTGTTAAATGGAGATTGCCAGCTACAAAGGGTAAATTTTCCCCACTCATTCCCAGGCAGCAGGGAAGGCAGTCAGACTCCTACCACAGGTGCCCCACATAGGTGTGTGTAACAAGGGAAGAGGAATCAGCGCTTTTACTCTACATTCATTTTCACTTTATTCTGTTTTTATTATTGCAGTGCTAAAGTTTTGAGCTCCTTTTCTCTTTATTTCAGTATAAATTGTCTCAGGAGCAGAACTCAGCTTTTTTGAATGCCCAGATTATTAAAACTAAGATTGAAGCTTGGTTAAAATGAAGTTCAGATACTTGGTGAAACTAGACCAGTTCCAAACACTGCAAGTTAGCACAGGCCAGTCTTTAAAACTGTAATTTGCTCCCATATGATTCAGCATGATCAGCAAGGCCTATTTTCCTTCAGCTAGAGAATTAACTTCTCAGAAAGCTTGTGAGATGAATAATACCAGTTGACAGCATGTTGAGTAGAAAGATTGGAATTGGGATGTTGATGTTGTGGGGGAGACATCCATTTTTATTAAGTTGCCTTTTGGATCTTCAAAGCATACAAGCAGATGATATGAAAAGTTGTAAAGATCTTTATCCTGTCCCTGTGCCAAGGCAAGATGGATTTGAATGTGCTAGCAGTTATCAATACAAAGTTCTCTTACTTTAATACAGTAGATAAAGCGAAGTCTCCAGGGGTCGATCCCAAGCAGCTGGCTGCAGAGCTCCAGAAGGTTTCTCTACAGCAGTCGCCTCTGATTGCTTCCTCGGGAGTGGAAAAGGGGTCTCATGTTCACTCTGGAACCACTTCTGCCACCTCCAGTGCTGTTCCTAGCCCTGGTCAGCCTGGTTCTCCCTCAGTGAGCAAAAAGCGGCACAGCAGCAAGGTAAGAAACTTCTCAGTTACATGGCAATAACATTCTGATGACAAGAAGAAACTGCCTATTTATCTTCTTTAGTGTAGCAAAAAATCACAGCACATATTGATGGATTCATTTCCATGACAGTGATGAGTATTACTGTTAAGATATAGAATTTGGACACAAGAAAAGGAGATTATGTGATTTATCCAAGGTCATAAGTGATTGGGCCATCTCTGAAAATTGATTTCTTGAACTTTATATTATTGTTTTTAAACAAAATAATTGCCCTTTTCATTCTTCATTGCTATTGCTTTTTAAGTGCATACTATGTGACAGTGAGGTACTAGTCCCACAGAAGCAGCTGATATTATTAAGACCATAATTTCCCTCTCTGTACTAAGCTACTGTTTGAAGTGTTACAAGCTATGAATAATCATAGCAATATTAAGCATTTCCGTGAAAGCTGGGGAAAGAATGAAAAATAAATTTACTCTCAAGATGTGTTTTATCACTTGCTAATTCCTGTGAACTTCTTGTCATGGAATCGCCACAAAATGGCTACACGCACACAAATAATGCACTCAAACAAGCTTTTAATCTGCAACTGAAATTAAGCAGTCAGATCTTCATTCACCAAAACAACATTCCACTGACATTCAACAAATACAGGTTCGATATGCTGGTTGGGAATATTACCAGACACAGCTGAGTTAAGAATTCTTAAGTTTTTGGCCAAATGATCCAAAATGTGCACTCACTCACTCACTCACCAAAAAGGGTGGGCTCTCAATCTCGAGAAGTTACCTTAAGTGGCGTCCCAACTCAAGGGGAGAGTCCCCGACTGCAGACCCGCTGCTCCGAGGAGGACCGACTCAAATGAGTCCTCTGACGGGGCCCCATTTATACCCTGGTCAAATCTGATCTGTGGTCAATACATGGTCGTGTCAGTCCCCTGTTGACTGAGGACCCCAACTTTCCCACCTTTGACCCCCACTGTGTGGGCCAGACATGAGCTGTGAGGGGGGAGGCAGGCCTGGCGCCACCAGGGCCAGAAACTTTAGCACTGTTTGTATTGGGTCTTTCTCAGGTCTTTAGTAGGGTGGGTGAATCTGCCACACTTGTTAAGCAGAATTTCTCATTTTCTTTGCCACATCCTGTCCACTTCTCAGCTGAACTTCTTTCTCCTTGTGCACCCACCTGCACACCTGGAAAGGGCAGAGTGGAAATTTAGTAGCATTTTTTCACAGTTGAAACTGAAAACTAGTTCATAAAGTCATCTGCCTATTTTTTGCATTTTGTATCACAAAACTTAACACCTGAAGTGAACATCAGTCCTGAGATGACTGCATTTCCTTAAGCAATTTGCAAGACAGCTAAAGCTGATTGCTATTCTGCATACCTCCCTTCTCTCTGTCTTACTATTGGAAGCAAAGCTTCACGTTGCAAGCAAGGTGCTTTCTAGATATTTATTTCTCTGTGTCTTTATTCCTTCTTGGGACTGTCAGGTTCCTAACTGCATTATTGTTATGTTTGTATTTTTGTGCTGTTGAAGCTATGACTGTGCTTTGAAGTACAAATGCATTAGGTACTATATGCACCAAAACCAGCAAATGGTGCCTGCTCATTTCAGATAGCTCTTGAATATGCTTAGATAACTTTCATGTGAGAGAAAATACAAAAATCTCTTTCATCCAGCAATTTAGCAAAAACTGTAAATACATTTATTGATCAGTTTGTTTTGGATAGTAATTATTTCTTGCCACAGTTCCCATAGACTTTTAATGAACTAATTCATGGCTGTGATGCCCAAGTTAAATCCATATGTCAAGATTTACTGCACCTAACTTCAGGAATCTAGCAGAATTGCCTAATCATCAGGTGAATAGTTGGATTCATTGCACCTTACTCTGTATATTGTATATATCCATATATGAATTAGTTTGCCATGTGCTTTATGTTTACCAGTAGGAACAATTCTGAAGTACAATTCATGAGACTGGATGAAACCTGCTATTGAAGTGCATGCACTGCATGGAAAGTAGAGGGCAGAGCTCTTAGTGCAGATGTCATTATCTACACTGTAACCCTTTTCATTTGGTTAGATGAACCATACTCCTAAATTCACTGCATAGTGTATGGAGATCCATAAACCCTTGATGTGCAGTGTATCCTTGTAAAGGTGCCCCTCTCTGTCAACATGAGAAGACTGGGTTGCCAGCTTTGGCACTGCAGCAGGTCACCTAAAGTTAGATGCATAAATTTCATTTTCTGCTTCATGGAGGATTTAGTAATCTTTTACGAAAATTCAGCTAGAGGCTTATAAAGATGAAACAAAAAAATATTAAAACTAATGCCTTTATATAGGGGACGCAAAAGTCAAAGCTAATCAGGTGAATATTTAAAAATATTCTTTGCTTATTTCTGAAAATCACATTGAGAGTAATTTCTTTCATAACAACGATACATCTTGTTGACTTGTGTAGTTTGTGTTCATTGACTGCAGGCCAAGTTTATAATGGTGTTGAGCTCTCTCAGAAGAGAAAGCTACTGCTCATCCTTTCTGGAACAGCTCTTCCACTTGGGCTGACAGCATTTCTAGGCAGGCTGCAGCCTTGCCAAAGTATCATGACAGACTAAATAGCCAAACTGCCCTGATCTTGTTTTTACTACTGTTCTTATTTTTAGCAAGTAAAATATGTTCTTTTTTTTTAAGCTTTTTTTAATAGAATATGCACTCCAGAAATGTTTTAGGAGCCTCTTTGATATTCTGCAGTGTTGATTCTCTCATATTTAATGCTTTGTCCCATTACTATAGAGAGCAGTAGTGCATAGCATCAGAGCCTGGCATTAGCAAGTGTCACATCATGGTAATGCAACCTTCTCCATCCAGCAGGTGTGATGGCATTACCAAGCATCGGGTCTTACACAGTATGCGTGAGTGCATGCAGGAAGATTCAAAGGAAATTAGAACAAAAAAGATTAGCCATCAGGAGAGATTTAACCTTTAGGAGCCTTGAGCTGACTATATCCTGTTAAAACCTATTTCTTTTGTAATGTAAATGCATGATCATTCTACAATGCAGTTTACATTCAGGATATAAATACCCTATAGAAACATTTAATTGTCTTTGTATCTTGAAGAATGGGTTGGTTTTCTAAATCCTCAGATCCTTTAGCTTCTAGAGAAGTCAACAGTGAAATACTTCTCATTCTTTACAAATTAATCCTCACTGAGGTCCTGATAAAGAAAGATACTTATTTGCATCTCTGTTTTTCAATCCGGGTCCAATTCAAAATTGGCCCAGGTCTGATCTTGGGATTAGGCTAGATGACCTTGAGAGGTCCCTTTCAGCCTAAATTATTCATGTTTCGTTGGAATATTAGGGTAGTTCTTCATGGTGAGTTTCAGACTAGCTGACATCAGAGAGAAAACAAGATGTTTAATATGCTGAATCACAGTCTTGTAAATGGATACAGAGGTTTAACCATCATACAGAAACAGAAGAATGCTGCTTTATCTTTACAGACAAGTGTATGAAAGCAAAATGACTGTGTGGCTAAAGTGGAGTTCCCTTTAGCCACCTTTGAAAGTTCCCACACAAATTCCCTTTTCTCTGAACTCTTTCAACAGTATCCATACCAATACATTCTGTATTACATGATATTAGGAGTGAGCAAACTCATTAGTGTTGCTACTCAAGCTTATGAAAAATCAGAGTATTTAGGCTATCCAGCAGTGATTTTGTAGCTGTGGCACAGTCGATTCCATGTTATTTCATAGCAATGTCAGTACTAATACAGACTTAGGTCAGAACTATTAAAGTATAATAAAACCCATTTGTAGACATAAAGTATGAAAAGTGTAAGCCATTTGAACCCTGCTTTGAGAGTTTCCATGATGCTCAGGTAGGCCTCTGTCTTTGACAAAATGAGTGAAATTTTGTCTTTGAATATTCTTTCAAGGACCAAACAAGTTTTAGGAGTAGTTTGCTATCAGTTTAAAATATTATTTAAGATTCTAAACCTTTTATAAACTATTTATGACCTATTTTAGCTGTTAGCGGGATTACACTTCTTTAAAAGCCTTGTAAGGTACTAAGAAAAGCTGATTTAAGAAATTTGCATGAGAATTATTTTTAGAGGTTCATGTATATCCAGAAAAATCAAGGGTTGTTTTTGTTTGTTTATTTTGTTTTCATAAAGGAACACATGTAGATTGCAAGGTAAAGCAAGTAAAACAAACCAAAAAAAGGCAACACAAGGCAGTAGATATATCTATAGAACAGGCAGGTTTGGGCTGGTTTTCTCCCTTGTTTGTTGCACTAGTGTTTGGCTGGGATTTTCCTGGTTAGTTCTGGTCTGCAGATCTGAGTGACTGAGGGAATGTTTATTCATCGCAATCCTGCTCAGGGTAGTGCATCACCTTAACTTCATGCTCTGGTCCAGATGACATAGACTCTGCATTAGCCTAATTTAAAACAAATAATATTCAACATCCTGAGAAAATCTCTTACAGGTTTTATTGGAGGGTAAGGCAGCACAAAAGAGACATATGAGTTTTACTTCTCTCAGAAAGTGAAAGAAATCCTGATTACACAGAATAGTATGTCAGGCTGCTGGTCACATCTGGAAAAATAAGAAAAGAAGACTTCCAGATCAGTCTTCAGAGAACAGTAAGTTTGTCCTTGTTTGCATCCTTTGTTTTCTGCTGCATCAACCAAGGAAGCAGATGTGGAGAGAATGCAAAAATATTCAAACCTTGCTACTGAACCAGAGAGAGCTTTCTTGCTTGACTGATGGCTTGCAGATTAGAGGTAGATCCACGGTGGCTCAAGGGCACCACCATTTAACAGAACATAATTTTTTTGAGAGTCCAGGATTTGAAGCAAATGGTGATATTATTTTCCAACTACTAACAAATAGGAGGAAAGAAAAATGGACCAAAAAAAGACACGAAGAATTTAATTTCTTTTATCAGCAACCTAGAGAAGCTCAGTGATAGAGAACAGAGAGGGACAAGCAAGATTATACAGCTCTGTAAAGGGGAGGACAGAAAATTTAAATTCCATGTAATGAAAAGTGCGTGGAGTATTTTGAAGATGAAGTGGTGTAGCTGGATTGATTATGAGAAAACACAGAATAAACCAAAAAATGTTACATGGGATGACTTGGAATTATGAAATCCACTTATACACATCAATCCATTTTAGTATCATTCAATCCACTCTTTCAACCCAGTTTCATCTAAGCTCAATTTAAACTAGTCTAACCTTTGTCTTTTAATAGAAATATTGCTGTGTTGTGCTTGACGTGTTATTTGGTTTCTCTTTGCAGCATTCACTTTTGTTAGACAAGGTTAATGCTATATGTTTTTTTCTCCCCACACCTCCCTGTGTGACCAATCTGCTCAGACTGTAAAGACTTCAATTTTCAAGTTTTCTGATTCTCTACTTGCACAAAGGCTGATCAAAATTGCTGGGATGAACTTAAATGCTGTTGAAATACCATAAATATTAGTTTTGAGCATACAAATTGGAGAAAATTAAATGGTTTTTAAAAATATGTGGCAATACAGCAGTATAAACAACACCTGTTAAAAAACTTAACTTTGAAAATCTATTATTTCCAATATGCACATGTGTATATTTGTGTGTGCCTATGTATTTATTTATGTATTTTCATCTGGCAGCCCACTGAAAGTACGAAGTCTGCTTCCCATCCAATCACTGGAGAAATTCAGGTAAATATGTAAATTTTGCTGTGTAAATTGCTGTTGCTACTGGCTGCATTTTTCTGATAAATAAGTTTGCAGAAAACAGTCTCCATTAAGTAATTTCTTATTCAATTCCAACCCCTTGAAATATCACTAACGTATTTTCAATTGTTTTTAACATTGGCATATGAAATACAAACAGAAGAATGGAAAAAGCTGGTGTTCCTGAAGGGGTTATAAACATTGTGACATTCATTTTAATCTTTAATCTTTGGGTGCTTATTGTTGTTTACTTAATTCCCAGACTCTACATTTAGGCAAAGGCTGCTATGTGTTTCTCATAGTGCAGTGGATTCATTTCCATGTAATGCCAGGTTTCTGGTTCTCTCTTATGTAAACTGACTTTTCTCTAGTTTTTCAAAACAGTGGAACTGGGAGCAGCAGAATAAACGAAGCCTAATTTCCTATAGATTTCTGTGTTTTATTTCTTTAATTAATCCCTTTCTCCTATACTAGTAGTAAGGCTCTTTCCATATAATATCCTTGCTGAGCTTGGGCTTCAAGTAGTCAGAATTTGCGTAATTCCTACTCAGTAAACTGGCTATTGCCCAGAATAATATCAAGGGTTCAAATTTCATCTGGTCTTTTGTAACTGGAATAAAAAAATCCTTTTTTCCCTTCTTTTTTTTTTTTTTAACCAGTACTGACAGACTTTGAAAGCAAAACATGTTTCAAGATCCAACATAATTATCTAGCATCTCGGTCTAGTCAGGAGAGACAGGAACTTTGAAAGTGTGTTTATTTTCAGCCAAAGTAAATGTCTAAAACTCATTTCATTCAAAGGATTTTGGAGAGGTATTGAATCAGTTAGGAAGTAAAAATAACAATCTTACTGTGTTTTAATGCATTCTCTAGCTTCAAATCAACTACGACAAACACCTTGGCAACCTTATCATCCACATCCTTCAGGCAAGAAACCTTGCTCCCAGAGACAACAATGGCTATTCTGACCCCTTTGTCAAAGTTTATCTTCTTCCAGGGAGAGGGTAAGTGTAGGAGACATTTTCATTTTAACTTGCTTTTAATTTGGGTTTGTTACTTGTCAATCAGAACTGAGAGTTATTGCTACAGGAAATCCAGGTACAACACCAGGAAAGATTGTGGATCTTTAACAGAGAGCCTGATCCTATTTCCAGGAGAATGTCTGTAATTTGCTAATGACTTCAGGAATTTCATGATCATTCCAATAGAATTATTTTCTTTCCATGTAAAAATTAAACACATGCAAAAATATGTATTAAAAATGAACAAAGACTACAGAAATGCACTAAATATTTGTAATACTTTCTGCAGTATGGAAAGCTGCACGTTAAGGTTAAAATGGAATTGCTTCTTTAGTTCAAGACTCTCTGAATTTGGGACAGATTTGCAAACACACAGAATTAGAGTACCTGAGATAAATTTAAAGTTGCAGTATAATACCAAAGGTGAGAAATAGTAGACAGTAAAAAATCATTCCATGTGATTTTCATGACTTTTTTTTTAAGAGCTAAAATGTAGTTTTGGAAATTTTGGTAATTTTGTATCTAGTGACTATACAAGTCACTGATCACTTTTTCATAGACCGTTGCTTTTTTAGATTCTATAATTATAAATAATGCATTAGTGTTTCCTTTAAAAGATATGTTTCTGTATCAGCAATATTATAACTCTTTTTTGTGCCCTTAAGTTGCAGAATGTCATACATATGGATAAGTATACATGGTTGTAATAATCCTGCTGACTTCAGTGACAATATCTTTAGATCAGCTGATGGATCAGACCTCAGACTGCACTGAAGTGTAACCACACTCATCCTAAAAGACTCTTAGGCTAGGACCTATTTCTGTTCTATTCAAAGTAACAGGAAAGTGGATGCTCAGGTCACAGTTCAGCATTTGGCATATGGGCAAGCACCACTAAAAGCACATGAATGGTACAAAGAAAGGCACGCATATTCCTTTGTAGCTTTTCCAGCTATACAGCATTCAATATTGTTCAGTGGCACTGGGCCCAAAACTATTACTGAATATAATGGGAACAAGTCCTAAATCTTGAGGGGTTTTTTAATGCACCTAAGAGACTTGTAAAATACATGTCAAATCAATCTTACTGGGAATTTTGCAGGTACATTCACTGATGTAGGAATAAGGCTTTGAACTAGAGAGATATTCACCCTGCAGAGCTGTAAGCCAGAGCCAAGTATAGCTTTAAACTTGCGACCAACTTATGAAGAATTTGGATTTTAGGTTTTTTAGGATTCACTGTTTTAAAATATAGCAATGTTACAGTTTTGCATGTAACTTGAGGATTTAGGGAATAATGAAAATGAAAAGCTTCTCAGAAGTGCCAAACGTGTTTCTGAAAGCAGAAACTTGAATTGCTACTGAATATCTTTTTATCTCTAGTTCAGTCCGTGCTAGACTTATTCTTCCTAATGCTTCTATTTTCTTTGATTCTGATACTAGAAACTACCCATTATTCACATGTTTTCTTTCATCTCTGCTCCCATTTTCTCTCACACTGCTTCCTCTGTGTTCCTAACTCTGTAAATGCTGGATATGCAGACAAGTCATGGTTGTCCAAAATGCAAGGTAGAGTTTCCTATCTTCTAATTTTATTCTTTCAATTTTGTTTACATGCATGATATTATGATATGCCTGTGCATTGAGATATAGATTTCTCTTGACAACATGTGATTGCAGCATGGTTTTTCTGTTCGTTCTCTGATGAATCCCATTTCCAAGTCAGAAGGAACTGGAAAAAAGTAGTTAATGTTCCTTGATGCAGTAATATTCTAGGGCCAAACTTTGATGACAAACAAAATTTATTTTGAAGTCTGGAAGGATTTAGTTCAGAGATATCTAAAAATTCATTCTCATTCACTGAAAGTTGCAAATTAATTAACTGTGAACTTGTATCAAGATTTTGAATGGTGTTACTGCCAACAGAAACAGGCACTGTTTGGACATGAAATAGAAAACCAGGTATACTACTAAATAATTGCCCAGCTGACTTTAAAACTGCTTGACCACATAAATGGCTATTCATGGTAAACAAAGTTGAATTTTTAGTTGTTGAAATTACTGTTGCCTTGTTTGTCCTGGAATTGGAAACATAAGAAAAAACTCTATTCTCAATATATGCTAATATCAGCTCAAGCTAAGTATATAATAGTAATTCAGCCTTAATTCTGAATCTGTTTAAAAGAAGTCAACAGATAAATTTTAATAAGCAGATCTCCATCATCAGCCTGTTTCTTCATTGATAAAGTTACTAAATTAATATGTTAAAATGCCACATTTTATAGGCAGTTGTTCTATTATACTTTTTTCATTGTACTTTCAGTTGTATTATATGTTAAGTAACTATAATTAGGGAAGCACAAAGAAACAATAGGAGAGTAACGCAGTTTGCGTACTTTCACACAGCATACTGTGTGAATTTCAAATGCATACTATTTTGTTCTAGGTATAGACTGATTTAATGAATCCATTGTATTAAAACATCTCCTTCTGTTAATCACAGTTGTGGGGGGGAAGGTGCATCAGTGGTATGAACTTAATGTATTTGCCAGATCCTTTTCTTCAGAGGTCTAGGTACCTTCAGCTGTCATCCAGCTTAGCCTGGGTCTGCACCTTCTTAGAAGTGGTCAAGGTCTCCTGCTTCCTTCTGCAGCAGGTCCAGACAATAGGTTACATGAATGCAGGCTAATGCCAACCTTGCCAGTTTAGATCGACAAACTATGGACTTCGCTGGAAATACTCCAGAGTTACCATGTTAACAACACACTTACCTTTTGTCACTGCCAGCTCTGAAATCCAACACTGCATGCATCTTATATTTCTGAAAAGAATCAGAAGCTTTGAAAAGGTGATGGAATTGTAATATTGCAAGAGGAAATCCATGCAAGGAAAGGGAATGTCTTGGTGTCATTTTCTTGACTGAGTGCACGAAGGGTCCTTTCCTACTTTCTTAAAAAAGATTAACGTGTATCAGTTCCCTAAAACCAGTAGATCATATGATGTTTAGACAGGCCCAAGCTGTAAAACACTATCCTGGTATAATCAAGGTAAGAAGTAAGTGGTTTCCTCTAGGTGTAGGATGAGTTTGGATAAGTTAATATTTCATTAGTAGTTGATCAGAATAGACATTCATTTGAGGAGTACTCTGAGCCCAGAGAGAGAAAGAGATGCTGCCAGCCAAGCTTTCACTTGGCCATGTCCCATGTCTCCATATGGGTAAGTTGTATCTCATTAATATTTTGAGTGATGGGTATGCTTTTCTCAGATGAGAGAATGGGAAAAGAAGGCTTCTGAGGTGCTTAAAAAATTTAAGTGCAGTACTGAATAGGATTTGCCATCAAACCTAGTTTCCAAAAGGATTCAGATATTGTATTTCAGCTTTCCTTCCAAGATATGCAACGAAATAACATTGTGTGAGTTTCTTTTTCATATGCTCTTGGTCCCTCTAGATTTTAATTAATCATTTTCTAACTGACATACAAGAAAAAAAGATTCCTTTTTTTCAAAAGTATACCACTGTATGCTGTGGCTGACAAAACTGATTGAAGTGTGGAGAGTTGCTGCTTTCTTCTCATAAGCAGAGCTGGACAGATACTTTGTTTCATGGATCTCAATGCCCTTCACATTTTTTGATAAACTGGAAGATGGTGATAGTGTGTTTTGCAAGAAAATAAATGGAACTGCAAATAATGACTAAAACAAAAATTAAAAAATAACTGCAAGTCCCTTTCATTAAAAGGTATCAGTCTAGTAAGCAGCTTGGATATGACCACGTCCTTTGGTTAGTAAGGCCACTAAATGCTCCAGAATATTTGGAAGGGAGCACTGCACAGTAGAATCGAGTTTGTAGAGTGAAACTGCTGGTGCTGAAGACCCAACATAGGTGTATAGGTGATACTAAAACACATGATTCTTTCATGTAATCTTAATGCAGACCTGCTCCAATCTGGTACCATGCATGGCACACCATTAGTTACTAGCTGATTAAATTAGTTCCTGGAATACATCTTCTGAGTCAATCTAATGTGAAAAAAACTATTTCATTAGCTCTGAGACCATGTCACAGTGTAAACCAAAACACAGTGCAATCAAAAGCCAGAAGTGAGAATCAGGAGAACACAATACCACAAATTCATGTAGGGGAACCATAAGAGAGTTTAATAGTGCAGATACACATCATTCTTTGCCATTTGGCCTTAGTGTTGGAAAACAGTTCTGAGCACATTTAATTTGATAATATATATATAGCGTGTAAGCCCTTTAATGTATGGGAGGTTTGAACGGAAGACAAAGGTCAGTTGACTTGCACACTGGCAAAAAGAGATTCTTTATATCTTCTCAGGTTTTCAAAGTATTAAAAGCTTCCAATGTTCTCCTACTGAGCTCTTTTGCCATGTTCATTAACATTTCTATTAAATTAAAATTGGAACAGAAGCAAATCTGACAGCAAAGCTCACAGAGCTAGATGAATCCATATTCTGTTAAAGGTTAGTGTATTGCTTTCTCCGTACTCAGGAAATGCAAGGCACAATAGAAAGCACTACTGATTCTTTTTAAAAACAGACTATGCAGCCAAACTTTTTTATTCTTGGCTATTGATAAAAATCATCATGAGTTTGATGCACTTTTATGTCTGCTTCCAGTATGGTTAGAGGTATAGGCAGGGAACAGGATCAATAAGAAATTAGTGTTTCTATCATTAACAGGATATTAGTTACCCCATGGCATTCATTAAACGTTCTTGTGAGATGGGCCTCCTGTAATTAGAGACTGCAACGTATAAATATAATGAATTTGTGCTACTTTAAAGTGCTAATAGGAGGATGATCTTGAAAAAGAAATCAATCCATTATCACTTCAATTTATAATCAGAGCCTAACACCTAGAATGTGAGAACAAAGCATATGTGTGTGTGCTGACTGATGCTTTATGTTGAAATGGTTGTAGGCAGAGCCAGCCTGCTGAAGAGTCAGCAGAAGATGTTTTAAAAGACCATGTCAGGAAACCATAATAAAGATGAAAAACCCAAAGGCTGTCGTTGTCTTGTAAATCTGAGTTGTTCCAGAAATGGGAAATGCAATTATTTTCTTTTTCTATTAGTTTTTGTTTGGTTGGGGTTTTTTGTTTGTTTGTTTCAGGGTCATTTTTTGCATTAGAACTGAAAGAAACGAAAGATCACTAATGTAATCTTTCCTTCCTTTGTTCAAATTCAGTGCTGAGTACAAGCGGAGAACTAAGTATGTACAAAAAAGCTTGAATCCGGAGTGGAATCAGACGGTCATTTATAAAAATATCTCCATGGAGCAGGTTGGTGACTGGTAGTACTGTTCAGTGCGATTTGCTGCTTTATTATTTGTATGGTTTGCAGTGCTTCCTGTGAAAGGAGCAGTGCTACTGACAGTTCTGTGAACCCCTGTGAAATCTTGCCAAATTTAGGGAAAGTTTGGAACTACTTCCTTGTCTTTGATAGAGCTTACTGTATCAATACTCTTTTCATGTCCCTTCTAATCATAAAAACAGTAATTTGTAAGGATTATACTCATATCAGAAGTACAGATGTGGCAATTTAAAAAATTATAATGGAGTACAAGGAGAGATAAAAAACGAAGATATAAAGCTACATACTTCCGAGGTACCCTGTTGTATGTAGTGGTTGTGGTTTGCTGGGATTTACATGCTGTTTTGTATAGGCTTGCACAAATGGTAGAACAGTTCACATGCAGTAACAAGCAAAGCTGCATTGTGCACCAAGTTGTATGGAGTTAGCAGTCATATGCTAATATAAACTCATGAATCTTTATAAATACTATTTCTTCAAATAAGCATTTACTTTCCCTCCATCAAAGCATGGGTTGCTTGCTGGCAGCAAATAAATTATCAAATATTTCCTAATATAGTCCTTTTAACGTCACTGTCTAGACTTTAGCTGGTTGTACAATTTTTCACTTTTCTTTTCTCTTTCATGACCTAGCTGAAATAAAAGTGAAAATAATTATGGGAAACAGATCACTCTTTGAAATGAAACAGACCTTTTCAAGGTCGGAATGATTAGTTTTACACGTAGCAAATTTTTTCTACTTTGACAGAGAAAAAATAAATTAAAATGTGCATATTTAGTAATTTAAGTTTTTTGTTTAGTAATAAAGTGGAGATAATCACAGTTTGAGAGGAAGACCAAGTACAGGCATTACAAATATTGTGTAATAATTGCTAATTCAAGTCAAATACCTACTCAGTGTATGAAAGAATTAGAATTATTTAAGTATAAGATGGTAAAAGATGTACGTTCTGTTGCTTGTCAGGCCATTGTTATAATGGCCACAGTATATAGTGTGGCTTTGTTTACTTCAATTTCTTACCTTTCTGAAGTAAATAAAAGTGTTTCCTTAAATGATGGATATAATTCCTTAAAGCAGATAGCCCTTGCTATAACTTATGTCCTTAAACTGAAGGTAATATATTTGGAAAGACTAATATTTTCAAAATCCTTGAGTCACGTAGGAACCTATGTCTGATTTCCAAAAGCAGGAAAAGCCTCCTTTATGAATCAGCAAGGTATTGGCACCTAAATCTTACTTAATTTCTCAGAAGAGAGAAAGTAATTTTCTAAGTGAGCTAGTAAAAGTCTTTATGTTCTCCCACATACTGAAGTACAGTAATATAGAGAAGAGTACAATAAAATGTTGAATATGAATGTAAACACAAGTATAATGCATGATGTAGTAGAACTTCATTTTTACACATCAAATATCCTACCTTAGACTTCATTTTTTAATATTATTTCTGAAGTAATTATATGTTGTTGTTTAGGGCTGGGCTGGCTACTAAATCCTAGACAGATGCTCTCTATTAACCCCTCTCCCCTCCCCAGAAGGGGAAGGGGAAGAGAATAAGGGAGAGGGACTTTACAGATTGGAAAATAAAACTAACAGATTAATAAAACAATACTAATACCACAGGATAATAATGTCAATAGGAAAATAATGAAGCATATGCAAATATGTACAAGTATATATAAAACCAATATAAAATCCTCCCCCCACTCCCCCCAGTGACAATTACGTTACCAGAGGCTTGGCAGAGCAGGGCACTGGAAAAGTCTCAGACTGGACCCCGAAGCAGGTGGGAGCAGGATGCGGGAACACATGGATCAGCATTGGTGTCAGATGAACGAGCAGGGTTCTGCTTGAACTTCTGCCATGGCTGGATCAGAAGAACCGGAGGGAAGAAGGTTCGAGATGGAAGGGAAGGTCCAAGATGGAAGGGTCAAGACCCTCGAGATCCTTCAGCTTTATACTGAGTATGACATATGTGGGATGGAATAAAACTTGGTCAGTTTTGGGTCCACCCCTCCCCATAGGTTCAGATACGGCACCCAAGGTGAGACAGTGGCCTTGTCATTATCACCTGTAGAAGTACGCATTGCCTGGCAAAACATGCCGTTAGTTTCAGCAAGTACAGCCACTTAGAAGAGACTGAGCTGAAAAGTAAAATCACTAAATAGAAAATTAGTTCTATTTAGCTCAAACCAGGACATTACAGGAATTTATATTCAGCATAGGAGAAAAAACAAACCATTAAAATTATTTCTTTCCTCTAGTTGTACGAGATTTTCAAGGAATATGTCTTAAATATTTCAAATAATGCATATTTACTTACGCAGACCTGCATTATCTGTAACAATACCCAGTGATCTCCAGAGATTTAGAACAAGAAACAGACACTTCTGTATGTGTGGTGTTGGTTATATCTTCCATAAGACAAAATATTATTCTCATGGTCTGTTTCTTCATACTCCTTAATTTTCTTTAAATTATGGTTGTCCACAGCAGCCTAAAGCTTACTGGAGTTCACATGCAGTAATACGCTTTTAAGTGGGATTTTATTGTTTAATTTTTACTTTTTTAAAATAAAATATTTTTAATAACCCAGCAAGCAGCTAAATACCACTAAGCCAATTGCTCAGTGTTACCTTCCCCATTGGGTCAGGGCAAGAGATTTGGAAAAGTAAAATTAAAAGAACTCAGCAGCTGAAGTTTTATCAGAATAAAGACTATTTGATAACTAAAATAAACCAAACTGAACTACTACTACTACTACTACTATGACTACTACTACGACCTCTGCTACTGCTACTACTGAATTTTAATAAAAATAGGAACAGCCATAATAAAGCAGTCAAAGGTATTCTCAGTTCACAAACAGCATTCACTGGCCGTGCACCCAATGAAAATGTGACAAGGGAGTAAGCCACAGGAACTGAGACAGGCCACCATCACGAAGTAGAAGGGAAGGAATGGAAGAAGGAAGGGGTCATCCCCAACAAACTCCCCATTTTATAGTGAGTGTGACATATGTGGGATAGAAGACATTTTATTGAAGATAATATAAACATCAATTGGCAAGAACCAAAACAAAAATCTTATCAGCTACTGTAAGGAAAATAACTCTATCCCATCTAAAGCTATAATATCAACTTATGTTCACTAAATTGAACACTGCAGTTCTCACAGAAATACAATTCTGTTGAAACAGAAAAGGGAATTCTACAATTCAATCCCAGCAAAACCAGGACATTTTTCCACAAAGCAAAGCCTGAAATGAGTTGCAGCTTAGCACTAATTTTCATAATATGCTTGGAACTCAGATAAGCTTCACAACATGTGGAAACTGCTTTCCTTCCTTTAGGGACACTTTCTTATTTTCCTGTTGGTGCATTGCCCACTTGCAGAAACTTGCTATCAGATGGCGAGTAGATTTCTGAAACCTATTTCATTATTTCTGTCAGTTAAATTCCTGATGGGGATCTGAGCTTCTGGCTTGATGACCTAAAACTGGATGATGTTAGGCAGAACTCTGCTTTGCTGTGATGGTAGAATGGCTGCTTTTAAAATCACTAGCCATTCACTTCTTTGCCTTCAGTAGTGGCACATAAAGATATCTTCAGAAAAGTAAATTTTCCTCATCTTTGAAACTCATTTCATGCACTCTGCCTAATAAAGCTCTTTTGATGGTTTTTCATTGTCATAATATTTTATAAAAGCTTTATTAAACTAAGAGGCTTAAAATAGAGGCTCAAAGAAATGTAGAGTACTGCAAGTTTTTCACACAGTTTTATTATCATACTAATGCAAAGAAGCTAGCAAAGTAGGGCTGCAGTTACTTGAAAATCTCTACTTTTCCCTTTTCCACCAAAATTCCTTCAAATCTTGGGTGACTTTTTTCCCTTTCCTGGATCGATACATTCTTCTCTCTTTCCTTACAAAGTCATCACTAGAAACATAAGACTACATGTCCCCCCAAAATAGCAATAATTAAGACAATATGTTTTTGAAAAATATTTATACTATTCCTCTTTTTTAAAAGGTAAAAATACATATACCTAATATAACATCTAGTAGGAAATTATGTCATTCATGAAGCTAAAGGTATTATAGACCAGTGGCTGCTCAACTCATTTTTGTCAGGTTATTTTTCATGTTGCCTTTTCAATACTGTCTTGGAATAGCAAAGAAAAGGAATTTTATTCAGTCAAAGAAATCAGCTTGACAGATATTCTGTTAAGAATGTTCAAAAGCGAAAATTTTGGTTCAACTTTTTCATTAATTTTTGCAGGATATTTTTAAAAAGAAAGTTTAAGAAGAATGTTGCCTAATTATATAGGAATAAAACAGATTAAAGAATTGCTCTCAAATATTTTTTTTGTCTTAACCTTCACGTCATGGTGTGCCCTGCTTAAAGGGTACATTGTTGATGTTAAAAAAGTGCAATTCCCCTTTGTGTGTGTTTTCCAGGATATACTGATTTAAACTTGATTTTCAAAGACATTGGCTTTGCATAGTGGCTCATTCTTCTAAAGTTAGCTGGAAGCAGAAGATATTCCAAATACATAATAATGAGTTGAAATTTTCTTTTAAAGCAGTTTAAATTTATTAAGACCTGTCTGAATCTGTGCTGCACTAAACCAAGCGGCAGTGGAGGTCAATAGCAAACAATGCTTTCCTTGAAAGTATATGTAACATGTACAGTAAATGTTATAGCTTATGATTTTGAACCATGACTTGATTCTTTGTTGTCCGTTTGTCCCAAGCAGCCAATTTACAGTCAGGGCAGTGAGTGACACATTGCTTCTCTTAGGATGATGACCTCAAGCATCACATCAGATTTCTGATACAGACCTCTTTTACTCAAGTATGTGAACAGAGTCCTGGTTTCCTTAATAATACCTGGAAGGGTCCAACAAATCTTCACTCACAACTTCTCAGTCTAACTTCACAGACATCCCATACTCTCAGAATTTTGTCCTCTCTTTCAAGGCACATGAATTTATTACTGCCTCTCCAGCCACCTGCTAGCCTTTTGCCCCAAAATGCAACACTGGTAATCAATCCTTTCCCCATGTGTGCCCACAGACTCCTGGAATGACACTCAGGTCAATCTTTTCAATAAGATCAACTGCTTTGATCAACAGCTTCTCTGTCTTGAGCTATCTTGTCATATAAAAAGACTTGTTTCTTCCTGTAGCCTGTACTAAGAGTGCTTGACACAGCTCTCATCCTTAACCAGGTCTGCAGATAATGGGGTTAGATGGCTGTCATTAATACCTAACAGCACAACTTGTCCTGCATGTCTGGATCTCTTGCAGAGTCTCATAGACTACACTGAATTGCAGGAGTATTAAAGCTTGGTCTTCACAGATTAGATTGTGTAAATAGGGTGTTTTAAATAATACATTTGAAATTCATAATCAAAAGTACTTTAGGCAAATTAGTTCAGACAACTCAGATCTGACTATGAAAAAAGCTACAGAAATACATAAATGAGGCTTTAAAAATCAGTTTGGCTTTTGTTATGGACAGACATTCTGTCAAAAACAACTTGTGGAAATTCCTAGAATAGGGCCAAACACAAACCCATTTGTCTTGATAAATAATAGACCCAAATAATTTTTTCTGAGATCAAGGTTGATGGGAGGACAAAAGCTTCCTAGCTGTCACTAAGAAAAAAGGTACAAGGAGGATATACTGAATAGAAACCATCATGAAGACTTGATCTGAGGTTTAGGATGTCAGTGGGGTTAATTATCCTTTGACTTAAATTTCAGCTGAAAAAGAAAACACTGGAAGTGACTGTCTGGGATTATGATAGATTCTCCTCCAATGACTTCCTTGGTGAAGTGAGTATCTTATTTCCTCCTCTCTGATCCTGACTAGTTAGAAAGTTGATTCACTGCATGCTGGTATTTGAAGACTGCTATGGTACATGTGTTAAGTAAAACCTTTGTTACATCACAATTTTACTGCTGAATTCATAACAAATGGTCATGATTTCTTTTATTTACACATGACAGATGCCTTCTCTTTATCTCACTAAACTGTGGACAAGTTCTTTTAGGACTCAACACAATGTTACTTCACTGAAAATTAATATTTTTTTTTAAGTCTGAGATAGTAACAACCTTCACAGTGACTGAATGGGGAATTCTTGTTATGACTGATATGCTGTCTGCCTTGATTTTAACATGAGATGGGAAGGCTGAGGAGGTATTGGTCTTTATAAATGATTAAAGGAATAAATTCTGTCATCAAACCATAAATTAGCACACACAGAAGTATCTGCAAGTGTGAGTAATTTGGTCTTGCTGGTCAAGGTCTGATTTTTAACACTACAAAATAGTAATATCATTACCAATGTATGACTGAAGGAAAAATCTCGTATTTAAGAAAAAGTGAGATGAATGATCATGGGAAGTATGCTATCTCTTTTAAAAGCAAATAAACAAACATGCACATGTAATACAGAATTACCAGCAATAACTATGATGTCAAAAAGTATTTAAAAATGTTATTACAAAAGAGGATTATAATTAGAAACAGAAGCCCATAAAAATTGGTCTCTCATATACAGAGTAACTCAGAGTGTTTCTGCTCATTCTGCATTGGAATTTCACGGAAAAGACACTCAGTTCAGCTCCAGTTGCCCTTTGTGCAACTACAAAACTGAGTAATCAGTGTCACTTTTTGAACAATTACTAAAATAAATATATAGGAAGCAGCTACATGATTACTTATTTCCTGCATACCACAACAGTATTCTTGTTGAATTCAGCATGTTTGTCCAAATGCAGAACTTACTGAATATTTACTTCATTATTTATGACATTGAGAAAATGGATGCTCCAGCAGCTGCTTCTATAGGAAAATTTAAACTTTTGCCTTCAAGTATTTTCAACCTCTAGAACTGTTTTATTTATTAAATCATTCACACACAAATATGAAAAAATGGAAAAAAAGGAACAGAAAATACTATTCAGTGTATTTCAGCACCAGAATGTCCAGAAGGATCCTGCACCATAACATCAGATATAATGGAATATCCAAATTGTGCCCTAAGGACTTGCTTGAATAGGGCCAGCACCACGTGCATGCCTCAGAAGGCAGGTGGCACATCATGGTTCACACCCATGGAATGTGAACCCTCTTCTGCAAATCAAAGCCCCCAGCCCATTGGGAGCAATCCTCAGCCATGCCGTTTTCCAGGTCATTCCCAAAACTATGACCAAAAACTGTACCAGGGACCATGCTAAATAGTTACTTCATTCAGATTAAGTATAGACCTAACCAGAAAGAAGAAGCCAGGTCATATACAACCTTTCTTTCTGTTACAAATTCTGCATATGTGGATTTTTTTAAAGAATCAACAAGCATCAGTCTCATATTATGGAAGGCCTTATTAAAAACAAATATTGAATTGCTTGCCCATTTGCTAACACTGACAAAAGGGAGAAAATAATGCTACCTAATTCATCTGTTAGAATATCTTTTTATGGAGGCAGAATAACTGGATGTCTTTCAGTCTAGTTTTCAAGATAGTGCTCACAAGCTACCCTTTAAACTATGTAGACATATTGGTATGGAGCTATGTCTAAGTTCATAGTCCTTACTGAGGTCCTGCTGAGAAGACATATTAGTTCAGACACATCAATATGCTAACAAATGCGGGTTTGTGATGACAGCTGGCTTATATCAAGTGAAGTCAGAGCATGGGCAGAGAGTCCTGAAGCTGTTTGCTTACAGCCTTATACCCTTAACTTCTTATGTTTGAGTGCAACTTTTGGTAACAAAACTGTAGACTCTTCTGCTGTACAACATCATTAATTGATCAGATCCAGGCCATATATTGTACTTTTATTTATTTGTAGGTATTGATTGAGTTATCCAGCATCTCTCAGCTTGACAGCACTCCTCGGTGGTACCCTCTGAAAGAACAGAGTGAAAACATTGATCATGGGAAATCCCATTCTGGACAGAGTAGCCAACAATCTCCAAAACCATCTGTCATCAAGAGCAGAAGTCATGGAATCTTCCCAGACCCCTCCAAGGGTAGGAATACCTTGGTGCACCTGATATGAAATGTTTTCCTAGATTATGGGAAAACCTTTGCTATGTGTAAGTTCTAATAGAAAAATAGTTACTGCCATGAAGTTTGTATACACTTTTATTACAAACTTATTTATCTCAGTGACTAATTCATTGAAGCCATGGCCTAATTTGGCTTGATCAGTGCCAACCAGCTTACTGAATGTCTGTGCCCTTAAAACAGCAGTTTACAAGCTCTATGAGCTTTGCACATCTACTATTGATTCTGTGCCCTTTTCATTTTTCTGGTAGCCTCGGCCAAAATCAATACATATTTAGCTTTCTACTTTTCATGTTACTTAAATATTCTATGGCACTTTATCTTCTGGAAATGTCACGTTAATATTTTACGGAATAACTGTTATGCTATAGCAATGCATATGCATTTCCAGTCAATGATAATGGGCTGTAGCATCTTAATTGTATTGGAAATCGGTGGAGCTGATATTCTCAGTGTCTTCTGCTCCAATAAATTTATCTCTTCTTTTTTTCTTTATACTAAGCAGTCAGTGGCCAGTTGTTCACTTAAAACACAGTATATGTCATTTAAAAGGAAAAGCCAACCCAAATAGCATCCAGATGAGAGCCTCAAAGTTATGAGACTCTGCACCATCTCCTCTCTGTTTCTCTGTGTAATGTTTTGCTAAGGATTGGTGTCTGTGTAAGATTTATATCTAAATTAGAGGTTAGTATAGAAGCTAATGTAAGTTAGGCTATGATTTTGATTGAGTCATTCATCAGAATAAAACTGCTTGCATTAACTAAGGATTCCATATCAGTGTAAGTGATGGTAGCTGGCCTCTAGATACTAGAAAAGTATAAAGTAGAAAATGCATTAGTTTTGGGGCTACCCTGTCATTCCATCAGTGTTAACCAGCACAGGAGGCATAATTCACAGATGACAGAAACCCAGTTGTAAATTAATTATTCCCTGGGAACAGTGGGGAAGTAGAAAATGGTGTTTTGTAAGAGTTTCCTTATCACAATATATCCCAAGACTTTGTATGGCATTGCACAACTTAATCTTTATTTGTTGTTCTGGAATGCAGCTAGAAAGGCCAAACAAGAGAAAGAAAATGAAACTGTTTGTTTGTTTGAAATAAATGCAGCTTTTGTGCTTCTTCATTTTCTCAGTAGACATGCAGGTGCCCACCATTGAGAAATCCCACAGCAGTCCAGGGAGCTCCAAATCTTCCTCTGAAGGACATCTACGTTCTCATGGTCCATCCCGCAGCCAAAGCAAAACCAGCGTCACTCAAACTCACCTTGAAGATGCTGGGGCAGCCATCGCCGCTGCTGAAGCAGCTGTCCAACAGCTTCGCCTTCAACCAAGTAAAAGACGCAAATAAATTCCTCAGCATGGCAGCTTAATGTTCATCTGTTGCCTTTTTCCCTGCTGTCCTTCCCTTTTTGGCTGGTTTTTTTGTGTTCTTGGCACACTGTGCTCACTCTGTTCAATGTCGTTCTTTGTGTGCCTGTGTGTGAATACATATAATTACAATATACTCTTGTATTTAGAAGTCTTTTATTTATTTATTTATTTATTTTAATTTCCATAGACTGCAGTGAAACTGGCTGTTTCTCCATCAGTCTGTTCACTCATGGTCCATGATGTTCCATGGTTGTGCATGACTCACAGAGAATTCCATTGTGTGGTGGTGTTTTGATGTCATTAAATATCTACCAATGAAATAATCAAAACCTGCAGAGATGCAGCTGCCAGTTCTTCAAGTTGCACATGAGTACTGAGAGCACATTAACAACAAGATATAAGTAGCAATCAGGAAGGACAGTTCTATAAAAAAAGTTTTAAAGTTAAAGAAAAAGATTTAAGTACATGGCTGAGAGTTCTATTTTTGAAACGTGATTGTAAATATCTAATTTTTTTCTTAATATTTCTTAATATTTCAGATAAATCATGTTAGTGATGAGCAGAACAGCAAAACATTAAACACATTAAACGAAAAATCAATAGATACACAAAGCTATTAACAACAACAGATTTCAACAGTGTTACCAAGTTAACAAAGTCAAAGGGAGTTGAGAGCTAAGTCAGGTGTCATAGTCAGTTCAATTTTTCTAGTAATTTTTGTGCCATGGATTGATTAAGGGTCAATATATATTTCATCTGACAACTCTGAATAGACTAATGAATTAAAACTTTTCTATTCAAAAGGATTTCTCTCCAGAGTACACTTCAGACCAGTATCTGATTGCTAGTTGAGGGCTTAGTTGTTGGCAAATTAAAACTCTCTGACTGTGGAATCATTTTGTTTGTCTTCAGGATTTTTTGATATGCCATAAAGTTAATATGGTATAATGCAAAAACTGGGGGAAAATTATTTCCCTTGTCTTCACGATCATTAATAAAGAAACAGCCAGTTTTAATACTCTTTAATGCTGTGCATGTGGTGTCTCTTCAGTGTTTGAAAACACTACTTATTTAAATACAGAAAAAAACACTTCTGTTTGCATGAATAACATTTAAGCTGGTTCCATCTGAGGATACATACTCTGGGTTTCCATTTCACCCACACTGCCACAGCAGCACATAAAAGCGGTCAGTCTAATCATGCCAGGAAGCAGCACAGACACAGCATAGCAGGAGTCCTCCCTATTCAAAGAACTCAGTCTGACAATCTGCCTCCACCAGCCAATGACAACAAAGACCAAAGCCAACTAGCCCTCAGAAAAGTGATGTCTGATGGACCAGTCAAGCCTGAAGGAGGTGAGCAGAAAGACATGGTTAAGAAACCAACCACATCCCAAGTCCTTCTTGCCATGTCTACTAATTCACTGTAATACTTAATTATTTATTTCACCCCTCCATTAAGTACTGTAAGTGCTAACATGAATTAGGAACTTTGCTTGATTTTCCCACCTCAGCACATAAATCCATAATGAAAAACCTTTGCTAAGAAACATTACAAAACAACAAATGTGTGTACTTCCATTCCACTGGAGGACTTAGACTTCTGTTGAAAAACAGTATGGCTTTGCTCATGTTATTTCCTAATAAAAAGCATGTATCCAAGTTGGTCTTCTTAAGTATGATCGAACATTTCTTGTGACAAAAACCTAATTGCACATTTTTGTTTCTTGAATTTTAATTGAGATATTAACAATTTCTTTTTCCTCTCCCAACATAGTTGTTATGTCAAATGTCATTAGCATAAATAATTTTGCAAACCACCAGTGGAAAGGAAAAGCGTTTGTAATTCCATGTATAGCTCAATCTCTTGACAACTTTCCTATCAGCCTCTTAAAAAATATTTTCTACCTGTAGGCTTACCTGTACATCAACCCTAAATACCACATGTCATCAATTTATCCTCTCATCACAAATAAAGAGCCAGAATCTCAGTTGGTCCAAATCATCACTGTTCTTTTGTCTTCTGGAGCTTTTTGCCTATTTCCATGGAATCTGAAGGATTATCTCAATAAACTTACAGACTGAACTCCCAGATCTTCTCTTGTGCTGTTATCCCTTCCTAAGCTGTCATGATTCATTGAAGATTTTTCTGTCAACACCATGACACACTGTGGACAATACAGTCTCGCTGAGAAGGTTGTAGGAAAGAAAGAGAGAATGATACTTCAAATAATATACCCTAAAGTCAACAAGTCATTAAAAGAACTAGTGTTAAAACAGGTAATTAACAAGGGCAAATTTAACAAATAATTTTAAACATTGTATTTAGAAATAGCAAGTTGTTTCTTATGAGACCCTTAAGAACTCTTCCATAAATAGATTGATCTACACGTGTGTGCATCCACCCACACATATTGTCTTGCTCTACAGCTCAACTCCAGACGTTCAGTTCAGGCAGACGTCAGGTCATATCATAGTACTAGTTCAGGCATTGTGACTGAATCCTATTCCTGGGACATATACCATAGAAATCCAATTCTAGAAGGGATGTCCTATGAGGAGCAGCTAAGGACCTCTGGTTTCTCTAGTTTAGAGAAAAAATGGCTGAGGGAAGACGTCATTGCTCTCCACAGATTCCTGAGGAAGGGAAGCAGAGAGGGAGGTCCTGATCTCTCCATGTATCACATGATAGGACTCATGAGAATGGTTCAAAGCAGGAGAGGTTTAGACTGGACATTAGGAAGCATTTCTTCACCAGGAGGGTGATCAAACACTGAAACAGTCTTCCTAGAGATGTGGTCAGTGTTTAAGAAACATTTGGACAATGCCCTTAACAAAACACTTTTAAGTTTTGGTCAGCCCTGAATTGGTCAGGCAGATGGACTAGATGATAACTGTAGGTCCCTTCCAACTGAAATAGCCGTATTCTAGTCTAGTCTAGTCTATTCCATTCTTCTACTCTACTCTAAATAAATCTTATGATCTTTTGATGTGTCATGTCTGTAAAGATTTATCATAAGTACTTGTAGTCCTGTGATGCCTTGTGGCATAGACAAGCAATGCTGAAACCTTTTGCTCATGATATTAGCTTGAATCAGGGTTAACATACACTTTTATGATAAGGCTGTTGGCTTCAAGCACCCTTACCACTGAAATGTTATGCTAGATACTTTACTTTTAAAATTGCAAAAAGGATATATATCAATATGCATTTGGCTCAGCAATATTAGAAGCATCATAGAGAGTTATGGGAATAAAAGCCCACATTAATGTCATTAATATATAAGTGAGCTTAGAGTTACTATGAAAAGACATGGTATTTTTGTCTTTTTATGTCTGACAAGTATATTCAATGCATGGTCACGTACACAAAGCTTACAAGTCTGGTCTCAGATCTGTGAGAAGCTTTGGCTGCTTCTTACCATCCCCGAACTAGTTTGTCCCAATTTATTTATATGATGTGGGCCTCATTTTGATGTTAATGGATCTC
>NW_010173767.1:34396-76029 GCF_000695765.1 Mesitornis unicolor | reverse complement strand
GCAGGAACAAAAAGCAAGATTAGTTTATTGCAGTTTTCTGGAGTTTGTAAGTAAAATGAGAAGACTAAGACCTTGAATAGAAATAGCACCGAAGATACTCAAATCAGTTTTCAATTTATGAAGTCTTTGCAGGAGGAAGAGGAGATGAAGGAAGGAAAGGTTTCCCCTGCAGTTCAAAAATTCTAAAAGTTACTGTGAACAATAAATATTAGGGCTTCATCTGTTTGGAAGTCCATTACTACAGGGATATTGCATGGTTGTAGTGCCCACCCCCATTACAGCCTAGTCAATTGGCACCTGGAAAAGAAGCCATTATGAACTGGTTTTATGGACTGGAACAATCACCTTGGCAAGTTAGTAATTTTTTGTCACTAAGTCTCAAAATCCTTTATTAAGGAAGCTATTACAGATAACCCACAACATGATTTTTATTGTTTGCCACAGCTATTTCTCTGTGAATTAATCAGACAACAGCACTTTTTAGAATAACTATTTGGGGTTTTTTTTCTGGCCCAAGCTCACAAGGTGGTAGTAATCTAGCAAAATTTCCACAAGAACAATGAGAAAAATTCTTTTTTGCAAGTCCTTCTCTATCTAAAAGAATCTTCAGAGTTTCTTCCTTTAACCTAGTCTCCTAATAGCTTCTTTTTTTTTTCCTTGAATTGGCACTTGAAAAAAAAGAAAACAGCAAAAAAATGAAACAAAACAAGAACCTTCAGTGAGTCTTAGAATGGCCCAAAGAAATCTTTCTCTTCTTCTGACTCCTAGGACCTATTCTATTCGTTGTATTTTATCAGTTACTATTTGTGTGTCTGATGAGAAACAAAAAGGAAATCATAAACTAAACCAGCACCCATAGTGTACATATTATATTTTGTGAATGCAAAGGACTTGTATCAGTTAAAGTTCATTGGACAGCACTATTTCTGTATGCATTTTAAACAGTGAAAAATGTATTTTGATCAATCTGTTTTAAAATTAAGGTGAAGCTACGACAGAAAACATTGGTGTTTGTTCAGTAAAATCCAATATTCAACTACAGCATTTAATTAAAAATAAACCCTGAAGTATAATTTCCTTGTTGCCTATGAGAGATAAGAGTGTGGTCTGCAAAGAAACTGATTGCATAATGCACATTCCCATCACACCACTCAGAGAGAAAAACTAAAATTTCAGAGCCAACCCTTTGAAGGCAGAAGTTGCAAGGGATCCAAGCCAGAGGGAGAGAGCAATGCTAGGTTTGAGTTAATTTGATTTCATTTTTGTGAAAAATCTGAATCATTGCCAATTACACATTCACATAAAATTAAGTACATTCCTTTCAGCATAAATCTGTGTATTAGGTTTTATCCACTAGATGAGTCAGTTTTAGAGATAGTGTAAATCAGTCCACCTCATTTTAAGTCTAATGTATCCCACAGAAGGATCTTTCTATGATATGGAATTTTCTTGGTAGGTCAGTTATGTTTTAAATACAATAAATTATTTTAGAGTTCTTCAGATATTTGAACACTTAAAGATGCTCTGATAATTGTTACCAGTTCTCTGGATATATACATATAAAACAGCAGGTGTATCTGCAATATAGTTATTTACTGATTTTATATAAAAAGCATTTTCAAATCCAGTTTATAGCTTTAGAAGAATTAACTATATGCTTCACTTTTAATAATTTCCAATAAAGTGGTCAAGAAAGACAAGGATCAGCAAAATTTCTCACCAGCTCAGTCTCACTAGAATAGAAAGTATATTTTCCAGTGAAATAAGAAGTTCAGAGAACAGAAGAAAAAAAGATCACATCCACCATATATTCAGCATTTCTCTACATAACTGGTAATTTTTTGAAGTACTCCTTTTATAAGGAGCTGTGGTCTCTACATAAATAATAAGAATAATTTTATTATATTAGAATATCTAATTTTCAACAAAAAAAATTATGACCAAAGAAAAGAATTTCTAGAAGATTTTTTTTATTCCTCCTAGATTCTTTGGAGAACAGGACATAAATATTTGAATAGCTGAGTAGGTGATTTTAAGTCTAAATGTCATAGTAGTTATATGTATTCTTCTATCTTTTGAAACAGACATTCATGAGAGACAAGCCACAAGTCAATATGCTGTTGCTTGAATATCGTATGATGATGGATGCCATATGCACCTGCTCTTTTACTTGGCACACATTAAAAACCCAACCAAACATGCAAACAATCTGCCAGGAGAAAAGCACTTCTATACTCTTAACCTGAACTAGTTAGCAGATTTTAAAGAACTACAGAAAATGCCACGTGTTTCAGTTAAAGGTCTAAACATACCTGTTAAATTATTAATTGTATAATTAAATTATTAATTGTAATAATTATTAATTATTAATATGAATAATATATTTCTACAATATTTTCTTTCTGTTTTTCCTATATTTTGTGCTCGATAATATCTAGAAAAGATTTTTTCAACCTCAAACCTCTGGGAATTTTAAATCACAACATTTTCCCTCTAAATTTCATGCATGTACCCAGAACCTATTTATTTCTCCCATCTCAGAGAGAACATTTCATCTTTTACATTATAAATTTTCCATCATGGCACAAAAACTTCCCTGTGATATCCTAAAAGGAAACAACTTTCCAAATAGTTTTTTTTCAAGTGATTTCACTGGTCAGAGGGAGGTCTACTATCTGAGCTAATACTGTTAGCTAGAATATCTGAAGTAGATAGACTGTGCATCAGTGTTTTCACAATTATACCCGAATAAGCCTGTCAATTTACACCTTTCAAAGACTTCTGGTTCAACACACTTTATTTCAAAAGGCAACATGCCTGATTTTAACTCCCTTGGCTCAACAGCTTTGATAAAAGTTCATTTAAGTGTCAGCACATCAGTTTAAAGCTACACAGAAATGTGATGTGGTGTCTGTACCAAGATATTGCTAGCACTGTAAAATCTATGATACAAATCTGAGCCAGCACTGCGTAATTTCTAGCCACTTAGCTGTAAGAAATTAAAATCAACAGGAATTCTCCTTATCACCAAGTTTAATTTACTGGCATTAGAGGAATTGTCCTTATCACCAAGTTTAATTTACTAGCATTAGCAACAATGCGGACTGAAAGGAAATTGATTCCTAGGTTCTATAAATCTTTTTGATTGGATATAATTGTGGATTTAAATACCTGTTTATTTGAGGTCCCTTTAGGTCTATACTAATTTTCACACTTTTAATAGGCAATGCCATGTTTTAATTTCCTACAATAATTTAGTATGTTTTCTTCACACTTTAAATAATTCACTGCCTAGATCTGTTTGATGCCTAGCTTCACTAGTCTCCTAATTTTCAAGTTAAATGGGCCTTCATTTTGCTACAGGTAACCCATTTCCAGGAATCATTATCAATACAAGAACAGTTTGTCTCTACTAAGTGCAGATAGCAATAATCTGAGGCTGTCTTTTGAGTTCTTGTTTCAGTCTAATAGCTGGCACATTTTGCTTTGGCTATTCCTGCTATTTACTCTTCCACCATTTTAAGATGACATGTAATTTCAGGAAATTGCTCAGATTCTTCACCTGATAAGTCTTATTTCAAAAGTCTATTAGATACTAGCCTAACCTTATGGTGCACATGGAAGAAAATTACTTCATCAGAATTGCTTTGCTGGGTAAAGAAATTCCATCAGCACAGTTTAGGATGAGTGCTGTTCTGCCATTACTCACTTCAAATGGTAAATTGCTCTGTAAAGAGTTGTGTTGAAATTTCAGAAAATATCACTGCTCAGTGTGTGGTCAAAGCTGTGTCTAATATACAAATATGACTGAAAGGAGACCACGCTCTATAATGCTGTTCAATATGAGGAGGCGTGAGGAAAGGAAATTATCAGCACTGACCTGGGGCATGTGCCTTTGATCACTGGTTATTTATTATGTATCTCCATTCTGTTGCCAGTTCACAAAAGATTAACCTATCAGTCCCAGTAACTGAGTTTCACACTGCAGAACTCTACAGAGCAAGCCTGGCCAGCACTTGCTTTCAGCGCTAGGAAGCCCTTCACAAAAACAGGCAAATGGGCACCTCGGGGGCACTTCAAAGTTGGAGCACTTGAAACGCATGGTGACTGGGAGCAGAGTACACAAGCTTCTGCCACATGATGCTGCATGTGACTTGCCCAGTCCATTGGTCAGCAGATAAATATTCAAAGCAGATCAACGATTTCATCCACTCCCACGGACTTGCATCTCTTTGAGAAGACTCAGCATGATGCTATCAGCCCTTTTTTGTTATCCAGGGTTTCTCATAAGACTGCCAGTTTTAAAGAACACTTTTTTCAAGCAATTAGAGGTAAAGACTCTATATTTAATCTTGAATGCATACCTGAAAGCCTTTTTCCCTCCTCCTGTTTGGTTTACAAATAGAATTGTTTTTCCCAGTATATTTTGACAGCTGTATTTCTGCTTCTAGACTTACCTGAAAAAGGGAACATCCACAATTTCATCCCCAGAAGAAAGATTTGTTTGAGTCTGTTCTTCTTTTATCCACAGGAACCACAGAAAGTAGAGACTCATCTTTCAAATTTAAGTCTCTTTAAAAAAAAACACCAAAAAACAAAACCAACAAAACAACAAACAAGTTTATTCACTGTAAGAGAATGGCTGGAGTAGCTGATAGCGCTGGATTGTTTCCATCTTGCTGCTGACTGATCTGGCAGTTCATGGCTTGTGTGAATTATATCTCTCTCTTACTTTAGGGTTTTAAAAAGCACCTTCTCTGTTGTAAAAGAGACTTTTCTGAAAAACTAAGTAGGAACATATGGCTTCCATTCTTTCTTTTCTTATTGATTTTAATACAATATCTTCTTTACAATAAGGCATGACTTACATCTATTCCTTGTTTATAAAAGTCCATTTTCTAACTGGATCTATAAGCCAAAGCATAAGCACATTTTTACCATAGATATACTCATCTAATATCATGGTAAAAGTAATAATTAAAAGAATTTTAAAAATAAGTTTTAAAAAATGGAGCTAAAAGGTGAGGTCAGTGCTAGCCTCAATTTTCTGGAATCAGAAATTCTTATTCTTTTCCGAGAAGGCATAACGGAATATGCAGAGAAAAGTAATTCTGTCAAAGAATTTTTTTTTTCTGTAAACAACAGAGTAAAAAAGGTATCTGCCTTATTTTTTCTTGGAAACCCCTGATCCTACACCAGGGTTAGGAACCATTTTATGATTCATTTTGTTAGAAAATAAGAGTTCCTCTAAACAATTGAGGACTCTTCCAACTCATTTATTATATTATTTGCTATTATTCCCTAGAATGAACTGAAACTTTTGCTTATGCCCGCCTGTATAGAGGCAGCAGTAACATCACATTGCTAGCTACTAAGTATAACATATCTACCCACCAACACACACAGTAAAGAACTTCTCATCTCACTCGGGAACTGCCAGCTATGGTAGCATTAGCAGATGAAAATGAAACCAAAACTACAAAAAATAAATCTCTATAATAGGAAATTCTGTGTAGTGTTTCAGAGGAAGCAGTTTGTATTAAAATTTTAAACTTCCATATCCCATTTCTATTCTACATAGTCCAATGGCTAAACAGAGTAGACTTCATTGAAGTTACAATCCTTAAAAGTACCAAGCACCTGATAAACTGCATAAACAGTTCATGGATAAGGGGCTGGACATGGGAAAGCATATTGCTCCTTTCCCAGTAAGAAGCCGAATGATGATACTGAGTAATGATCTTCAGTTAGGCATAGTGTCTTCCGTCCACTGAGGCCTGAAGAATCTTTTCTTTCCTCTAAAAATGAAATTCTTTCAGCATTATATGTAACTGGCAGCAAAACCTTGCAAATGAGAAGTTTTTTCCTAAGAGTTTCTAAAAGTTTTCTAAAAGTTTCCAAAAGACTCTTGTTTTTGTTTTTTGTTTTTTGTTTTGTTTTTTTTTATAAGAATCAGGAAATAATTTGAAAAACCATTGGTCAAGGAAGTAATGAAACATAGCTTCTCCATAGTCTGGATACTTAATATGTAAATAGTGGCACCTTGCCTTTGCCCAAACTTCTGTTCAAATACATATTGTACATTTATGCAAAGCAAGACTACTCCTTGTAGTACTCCTACTCTTTGGACTCAAACCAGTTAATCTATTCAAAATTGTTCTACTATCTACAGACCAAGGCCCGTCCCACCAGAACTTTGATGTCAAAACTGGAGAACTTAGGCATTTTCTAGCATAGGCAGCTGTAAGCAGAGCTCTGCAACTTAGAAGTGAACCTGCCCTAATCTCACTTTAGTTACTTGTCCTTTATGTGGATAGGAACACAACTGGCCAAGAAAGGTGGCAATTGCTCTGACACTTTAAAGGGCTGCACAGACCTTACATGGACTGGGAAGACTAGAGGAGTACCACAGTGAACTCAGACTTTCTTGCTAAAGTTCCTAAGAAAACATTTGCATACGTTCACAGAGAAAGGGCAAGACTTCAAATAAATGTACAAACTAGTCCCTTGCACATGAGAATGGGGAACAAGTTCTAGCTTTCCATTTAGAGTATAACTCTAACAATGGTTATTCTCTCAGACAAAATACTGCCTGGGAGCAGGAACTGCCACATATTCAGAACTTGGAAGCTTTCTATATTACCAACATCAGAAGCTTAAAGGTCTAGATTTATCTGTAAAAGTATAGATATATAGAAAATTTGTGTGTCTCATGAGTTATGGAGGAGTTCTCTCTATCCAGTTTCTTAATTTGTCACAAAACCAGGTGTAAAACTATTTGTGGAGTTCATCCTTTGTTACAAATTGATGTAGTCCATTACTTTCATAGAGCATAAAGGGGAGAAAAAAAGCAATAACACTGAACTTTAGAATTTTCAAAAGCCAGTCATGAATCTAAACTTGGACCCATTACAAACATTCACCAAGTGATCTTATGGGAAAAAACCTTTAATATAGAAAAAGATGTAGATTTGTGAAAATAGTAGAGAAACTAAAAATACAGCATACTGAATGTATCATCAGGATACAGCTGTTTCAAAAGAAAAAAGCTATGTTTTGATTATAAATAGACGTAGCAAAACTTATAAGGCATTCATAAAGGCTTCACTCAAGCTTTTCTGGCTCAAACTAAATTCTAGGTTCTTAGTGGTTTTAGAAATCCACCAGTAAAGATATAAGAAATTACTTCAGGCAGTAGTTTTTACAGCAAAGTCAATAAAAATAAGAGCCCAGATATGAACCACCCTTTCAGTCGCATATGTCATGGTGAAGATCCATACTGTACTAAGTAAATTAATGCTTAAGGGAAGGACTAAAGGCATTTTTAATTCTGGCATAGTACTTTATTGGCTTCCATGGGTTTTGCAGGTGTGTGTTGCTTTCCTGATTGTCCTCACCTATGAGGCATTTCTCATACCATGGCAAAAAAAAGAGGGCATCTGTTAATAATGCTATGATTTTGCATTTTATTAATTTATATTAGACTATTATTAGCCTATAAAATCATGAATTAGAGCTAAAGAATATTTCTGCCTGAAAATAGTTTACATTAACAGATTCTTTCTGTGGCTGTAGGCATTAGTGAAACAGAGGAGGCTAATAGAGTTTAAAAAAAAAGCTATGTGACAGCAGTGAAGAATCACTTTACAGAGTAAGATTTCTGTCTTAACTCACAGTTTGGCCCAAGGATTGATGATACATGAATTGCTTCATTCCTCTCTTCTAGTTTCAATTATTAATCTGTTTTTGCATTACGTTTGAGGAGTCACGCTCAACTTCCAGTTTCACATCAGGCAGCATGCAGCAGTCTTCACCAAAAATATTATTCATTCAGTCATACATAAATAATATTGGTTGCCAGTTTAAGGCAAGATACCACTGGGGCTCTGGCTCTTATTTGAAGTAATTTCCATTTAGATATTTGACTAATTTCGTGTTCAAATAAGAAACTCTTTTAGCTGCTTGCATTAGTTTCACAGTTCACCAGAATAACATAAAACTTCATTAAGTCTCCATAGAAAAATAACTTTACAAAAAATCATTTTTTATCTTCAGTGTATATACACTCAGTCAGTTGGTATAGACAAAATATTCAATAGTAGATACAGTAGAGGACATTTGCGTTATTCACTATGGGAATAGCTACTCTACTGTTCCTGTACTGATTATTATGTATAATGTCACTGTGTCTTTTTTGCTTATATTTCTCAACTTGCTTAAGGCTGAATACCAGAAGATTTGTTCATGCAATACAATAATATCCAAAACACAAAATAAGGCATCTGAAATAAAAATGACATATACTGGTGTATATTTTCTGCATCAAATGGTCTTAAAGATTAGGACATCTCCCATCAAAATAAGTGCATTAAAATTCTAGGCATGTAGTAAGAGAGATCTGGATGGGTAGAAGCAGTTGAGAAATATACTGTAGTAGCTGTGTTATGTCTGAAGAAGGGTGGAGGTTTTCGTACAGTCTCTGTGACTATAGATGTACCTCTATTTCCTTTCAGCTTCCTCTCCTTCTCAAAATCACCAAATGCAAAGAATGTTTCCTGAGAAAGATGAGGAAAAGTCACTATGACTTTCATTTACACAAGATTACCATATAAAGTGTCTTAGATGAATAACTGGTTTTCTGTATCTTTAATCAGAAAAGCAGTGTTAATCTATGTAACCCATTCTTTTTTTCCTTCAGGCTGTTGATTTGAAGTATTAACATGACTGGATCAAAAATATGGCGGTATACTATTCGGTTTAGAACACTATTCTATGTGAAAATAAGCATCATCTGCAAGAGACAATAATGCACTATTGGAATGCAAAGTAAAGTAAAAAAGTGACAGCACTTGCAGCATGTGATTTTGATAAATTACATTTTTTTCTTAACTTGGATGGTACTGATGTCTTACAAAGTTTTTGGTAACCCACTGTCCCTTCTCTGTACAGCAAGGTCTACTAATCACCGACCTGCAGAAAGTTCTGTCTCCACTGGCTCGTCAGCCAGTAGTTTTGGCAGTGGATACAGTATGGATAGCGAAGGCAGCAGCAGTGCCACAGGAGAGAATAATCTTTTTTCCATCCCAAGAATGTAAGGCTTTTCCTTTAATTTCCTGCATTCTCCATGCACTATGTGTAGCCCTTTCACTTGCCAGTAACCTTAAGTAGTTTGCTCTGCAGGCTTGAGTTATGCAATAGAATAGAAGCTAAAGAGGGAATTTTCAGAGCTTGTGTTTTTATTCTGCTTTGCTGAACACTGAATTATTAACCAAACCTCTGCCTCAACCTCATAAATTCATTGCTGTCACACAGAGGAGGTATAAGTCTCAGCCTTTGGTGCAAGTGTTGAGGTGTGGGCTTGGGATAGGTTTTAAAACTACAACTTTTGGAGGCCTGAGGATGCTCATAAGTTTTCGGATTAACCACCTTCTAGAAATAGGTGTTACAAGTGCAACTGAAATTCAAGTTCTGGATATAAACCAAGTTTGCCCAACTTTTTAAGAGTGTATGTAGAATTTCTCAGAAGTTCTTGGTTGGAAAAAGATTTTTGGTCGGGTGTCCCTGTAGGAGTTATGAAGCTACTATCAGTGCAATGATCCTATAAAATGATTTAATTTTCAGCTATTTTACCTGGTTAACTACTCCATAGAGAAATGTTTTGCCAAGATTTTTTTCCCCTCAAAGTTGGCAGCATGCACCTTCATTCAGCATCTTCATATATATTCCTTTATAGGAAAAAGCAATTGCTCCTGATCAGCTTAATGTTTCTGACCTGATGTTTTTATAGATTGACTGTTCTCAAAATAATAGTTGGTGGTCATGGCTCATTCAGTGTCTGCCATAGTTGTTCCTTGTTTTTCTCCGGGGTGCAAGTTTTTGCTTTTTCCCTGCAGTCTTGAATTATGAGTCACAAGAGTTTGATATAATCTTCCTGAAAATGCTTGAATGAAGAAAAAATTCATTCTCTAAAACTGTGACATTTCTAAGCATTCATTGTCTAAGACAAAGCCCAGTGGTATTTGTCTACAGTTTATGAGTGGCTAAAAGGAAAGTAGACACAAAGCTAATATTTCAGACTCTTTTTCAGAATCTAGGAAGACAATGTGAGCTCAGATTGTAGGGTGCCAATTGTTTAATTTTCATTAAACTTTCAGCTCGTGTTGTTCTAGGTTAAAATGAGTTGTACCTCCCAGTGGCAAAAAGATTCTATTTAATTGGATTTGACAATCTCAAAATTATTTTACTGTCATTCCTAATGAGAAAAGCAGGTGCATAAAATCTTTATGCACAGAAACACAAGATGGAGCTCTCAATAGATATTTAGTTTATATATGCTAAATTTGAGTCCAAATAATATTACTTACTGTGTATTGTTCTGCAATGTGACAATATCTACTGTTAACTGGTATTTGACTGACAGATTCACCAGCCTATTAAAGCTGAAACCAGCTGCACTTCTACTGAAAAGAAAGAAGAAGCCTCCATGGCTTCAACTATTCTTTTATAATACGTTCCAATGAATTTTACTTAATTAAATAAAATATATGCAGCCCTCTTATTTTCTAAGTGCTAGAGTATCTTCTTTTATCATGGCATTTTTAAAGTAAATTGTTTATATGCTGATATTACCCAGAGACTTCAAAAGTTACACAGGACATTTACATAGACAAAAAATGCTTTCTTTTTCATGTTAGTCTCAATGGCTTTACATGGCAATGTGATGAAAATGAATGGCAAAATTACTATTTACCATCAGAGACCTTTGGGATCATCTCAGAGCAAAATGTTTTAAAGTAGATAACAGTTTCCATCTTGAGTTTTGTATAAGAATTCTTATATATCTGAACATGCATATGATTGAAATTCTAGTTAATATTTGCCTTCACACTGGCTTGATAATGACTTTAGGGACTCTGACCTTGCACACTAATTCAGTGTATCAATAAGACCACAGCTCACAATTTATATGTGAAGTATTAAGTGAGCTAAGTCATTTTACGTGTCTTGGCTATAAAAATATTTTTGGTTTTAATCTCCCTGTTTAGATTAAGTTTCTGATCTATCAATAGAAAGTGTCAGACAGGCCAAGTTTTAAACTCTTTACTCTAGTCCAAATGCCTTAACCATAGGAATATTTAGTCATGAAGAAAAATGAAAGAATTAAACGGTGACACCATGGGAATTGTTCAATAAAGTAACAAATTAGAATACTTGACAATATTAAATACTGTTACAACTATCAAGGAAAATTAATCATTATATACAGTTATACACAGCTGAATAAATTTTGTAAAGTCTTTCTATTTGGGAGACATTTTTTTAGAAGACTTATCACCCAGTTGTAATACCTCTGAAAGTTACTCATGATATCAACTATAATAATGACCAGATTCTCTATGTTTTTGTATTGTGTAACAATCTATACCTGGAAAATGTCATAAAATTATATCAATTTTGAATGAAAAGGTGAAAAGCAGCTGAACAATGTGTCTAGGGACAAATAATTCTTGTATGATATTTGCAATATGTTTAATAAAGCATTAACTCATAGAAGAAAATAATGACTTTAAGTTAAATTTGAATTTAAAATCACTTCAAAACCTAATTTTTATACTGATTTTTTAGTTCATTATGAACTTAGATAGCTTCTGTTGGTGCTGTGAAACTTGAGAGAGGCCCATTTGTAGCAAAGCACAGCATCGACCCTTTAACCCCTGAGGAATCACATGCATCTGAAGATAAGGCCTTATATTCTCTATCACGGCATTTCAGAGAGAGACAAATAGAAGGACAAGTATCTCATAGTAGCAGACATGCTTCTGAGAATGACTGTAATCATGCCTTAGAGCAAGTATGTTTAAACAAGTATGTTTAAAGATAGCTTATATTTTACCTAACGTTCACTGCCTAAAAGTAGACATCTAGATTGTAATCCTGCTTCTTTCTACATCCAGTGGAAAAAAGATAGTGAATTCCAGAGCATGGTTTGTTCCACTTACCTTATTTAAGAGAAATGTAAGTCTCAGAACTGAACTGTAAAACTGAACAAAACCGGTAACGTAAAAGTAATAATTCAATGAAGATAATGACCACAAATGTGCCTTACCGTGGAAGTAATGGCACTGTAGACCAAATACCTATTTTGTGACTCATCATTATATATTTCACTGTTCACCTTAACAGGATAAAGTGAGGAGACTAATTGTGGAACCCCTGGTTATGGGGGGCAGGTAACTGGCAGCACCTGATGGCCTCATTCTATAAAAATGTGTAGGTTTGGCAAGTTGCCTTCAAAAGAGAGAAAAATAATATTCCTGAGTGATCTGTCCAATTAGCAATAGAAAAAACCTATTGTCCCCTTTGTTTTGTTGAAATTATACACGCACACACACACACACAGACAAACTCTTACACTTACTTACACTTTATAGGTTTTTAGGTTTTTAGAAATACCTGTGATGTCTGTCTTTTTGTACAGAACCAGGCCTCTTTGACTTGAATATATCATTTTCTTAGATCTTATTTCTTTAGGATCTTACTGACAAGTACCACCATATCTTTTAACAGAGGGAAGATGAGCCAGAATGGACAAGAACCAGTAAAGCAGTTGGGAGTAGGATTAACTGATGCAGAAGGTAAAACGAAATACAAACAACACTACAGTGGTATCCCATGTTTATAGAACCAATATGTCTATTTCTTTTACTTGTTACGATATGAACAGTTAGCCTATGCTTTCTTTGTATTATAGATCAAGATCCTGACTTTTATTTACTCTAAGGGCACTTTACACATAGTACAAATGTAATGAGTGTTCAGTTTAAATGAGAACAGTGTCTTATCTGTTTATTTAAAGTCATTAATAGTTAGATTGCAATGAATAGTATATGTCTTTCAATGTTCCTTGCTTTTCATAGTATTGGAATAAAAACTATTAAGTATGGAGCTGACTCAGTATCTATTAAATCAAAAGAAAATATCCAGTGACTGTCAGGCTCTATTTTAAGAACATTTCAGAAATGCTTCATAAAGCAATTATTAATGCTGGTGTCTACATAAAACATAAGTTTAAATAAAAATGTAAGCTGAACATCAAGCTTGACTGCTGCACTTAGACTACAGTGAAACTCTTATCTGATTGGGAAATCCTGAGTGATTATAATTTTTTGTATGAATATGGTAATGCCAAAGAAGGGAATATTGTAATATCTGAGCTGGAAAGAGCCTGACAGAATGGCTGTCAAAGTTTCATGAGCAATGTGATTCTCTCTTTCATGTGTAATAATGGTCAACTGCATGAAAATTAAGAGCATTTTGTATTGAAGGATATGTTAGGAAAATTCCATTTCCCTTTGCATTTAAGATATTTTCTTTCAAGTGTATGTTTCTGTTGACCTCAAATATAAAATAATACTCTAATGTTTTAATATACTTCAATGCATCTTTGGGGTTTTAATTAATTCATAAATTGAAATTCATGCATACAATTGAAGTTAACTTCATGTTAAGTTCAGCCTTAAGGTTTCTGCAATCTGTATACATGGCAAAATAGTTGCTGTTGCTATATTTGAGGTAATAGTAATCTAATGTTCCACAGATCTGAAGGACTCAATTTAGAATTTAAAGGTAGAACTGTACAACTGTCTTTTCCAAAGCAAGAATCCTTAATTTTGTGTATGCATTCTACTAAATCTTTCAGTACATAGTACTAATGTTACAAAGATCCAAATTCATACTTTACTTTGTTCAATTATATTTTAAGTATTTGAAAAATAAACTATTTTTTAAAAGATAAATGGTGGGATGAAAATGGGAAATTAGGAATTTTCCATTTTTACTTTGTCATGATGTGTTTTATACAGAAGAATTGTAAACAAATAGCTTTTCATCATTTTGTTCATCATAAGTTTCCCCCTTAGGTAAGGTCTTGGAGAATAAATTTCAGAACCTGAAAATATAAAATGTTTTAATTTAATGTTTCTATCATTCAAAAAGAGTCCCAAACACAAATACAACCAAAAAAACCATCTTTTGAAACATTCTAAAAGATCTGTCTGTAGCATCTGGTCACTAAAACCACTTTTCCAGCCAAAGTCATGTTTCTGCTCATCTTCAAAATCTGCAAGTAACTCAAGAGCTGCGATTCTCTAATTTTCATTTATGATGCAATTCACCTCTCCTAACTTGAGAACTCTATCACTTACAACTCCAAATCTGATGATATGAGTGGTTCTTAACAAGTTCACCTTAGTTTTTAGTGTCTGATTTCCAGCTGAATAAGATGGGACACATCAATCTCAAGTCATAAATTAAACTAAAAGCTGGAAAACAATTCAAGATCATTTCAATTTCAGCATGTAAATATAATTATCTTGTGGGGAAGTTCTTCAGAATCTAGAGGAACTCAAGATTTACTGAGAATGACTTCAACATTATAGAATTATTATGATATTCGTTTCATAGATGAACAAAAGTGAATGAAAATCTTAAACTCTTAAAGATCAAATGATATCTTTTCTGTAGTGCACTTCTCTGTATTGTGGACCAGATAAGCTCTACAATTAGCTCATTCCCATTTATCATTAATTTGTAGAGAGATTCCATAGTTGACATTTGTATTCTCATTTGCAAATAGGGATTTAGTGTTATACTTAAAATCTTTTAATACTAGTATTATTTTTACACTTTCAAATATTATTAATGGCTAACTTCTGTGAAAAGTAGCCTGTGCATTACTCTCTTTAAAACTGTACAGAATAAATTCAATTGCTTAAACATGCAGATCTACTGCTACTTGAAATGTTTTAGACATCCAAGTAATTCATATAGGCACGGCAAATATGGCAGGGGACTTATGGAAAGATCTTTAATACCAGTAGCTGGAGGCAAGGCAAGGCAAGGCAAGGTAGGACCCTCAAATGGCAATGTAAACTGATTTTTAGGCAGATGAATTAAAGCTGTAGCAATAGTGTTCGAATTTAGCTCACAGGATATGACACCAAAATTTAGGCATGTACATACGTGGAATCACCAGGAAAAATATACTCCTTTTGTAATTGTTTACCTTCTTGAGAAATGTGCCAATGTTTTCTTGGGAGTAGTTTTTGTGCTATTAAGATATATCAGTTAAGTTTTAAGTAAATATTTGAAAACAGTACTATTTACTTTGCTGACAAAATCAAATGGTCAATATAAATAACTGTGAGTATCGCTATAATAATATTTGTTTCTCTGAAGATATTCTCTTGTCATATTCTGTATTTTCATACTACTTAATGATATAAAATAATTCATAGTTTTGTTCTTGAACACTGTATTACAGTTATTTTTATAATATGCATTGTTGCATGCTGTTTTACACTTGACATTCTGCCCTGAGCAAATGAAATACTTCATCTTCTTAAACTTCAGTAAATCTTATGATGCATATTGTGATCTTCATTGAGTTATGCAAACCAATTTCTCTATTCATTTCAGAAAGTGCAGTATCTTTTGTTTAAAGATTTCTTATGACATGTTATGGAATATTACAGATATTACACACAAAAAACCCAATTGCGTTCCATGTAAGGATTGAAACTGACGATTAAAAACACATGATTAATATCTTGATTCAGTTGTAGATTATGATTGGTCTATCTGTTCTATGAAACTGCTCAGCCAATAGATCCCAGATGGTATTTTTCATCTAGCGACTATTTATCCAATTCAGAAATATATGGGGAAAATTCTTTTCATATATTTCAAAAGTGCAAATTTGCTAGGTAATCCCAAGCTGCCATTATTTCTAGTAGAAGAGAGATATATAGATATATATAGTGTTTTAAATGAAATAGTTTACTATAAGGAAATTTTGGATCTTCTTATTTTGAAGATTCTATATAGATGCAAAAAATCATACATCTCAGATTACAGATATAGTTTCATCTCAAACAAAGCCTCTTTTAGGAAAGATGAACATATTGGTAAGGATAGCCTGACTTCATTCATTCAGTAATTTTTGGAGTAAATGAGTAGTCACAGAGCTTCTGTCATCCTTTGTGCTTGGCCTCATTGTTGTCAGGATTCTCAGTCAGAAAATTGTAAAATTTGTATAGGAACAGAGTGGCTCCGCACTCAAATCTTCCAAGAGAGTGGATTTTTTACTGAAAAGAAGAAAAATCCCATCCAGTCCATGTGCTGAATACCAAACTGACTTACTTTCTTACATTTCCAATGGTCCTTTGAGCATCATCTTTTGAGTAAGGTAAAATGAAGTCCCGTAAGTAAGAAACTCTCCTCCTGTGTAAGTGACTGAACCTGAATAGAAAATTTCAAAATATTCTAGTAAAGTCTCTGTAGATCTATTTCCATACCCGAGTAGAAGGAATAGATTTAGAATCCTAGAATAGAATCATAGAATGTTTTTTGTTGGAAAAACCTTTAAGATCATAAAATCCAACCGTCAATCCAGCCCTCCTAAGTCTACCACTAAACTATGTTCCTAATCACGACATCTGCTCATCTTTTAAACACCTCCAGGGATGGTGATACAACCATGTCTCTGGGCAGCCTTTTCCAGTGCTTGACAATCCTTACAGTAAAGAAATTCCTCCTAATATCCAACCTAAACCTCCTCTGGTGCAACTTGAGGCCATTTCCTCTTGTCCTGTCACTAGCTACCAGGGAGAAGAGACTGACTTCCTTTCAGGTAGTTGTAGAGAGTGATAAGGTCTCCCTTCAGTCTCCTTTTCTCCAGACTAAACAACTCCAGTTCCCTCAGCTGGTCCTCATAAGACTTGTGCAGTAAACCCTTCACCAGCTTTCTTGCCTTTCTCTACACACACTCCAGCATCTCAATGCCCTTTTAGTAGTAAGGGGTCCAAAACTGAACACAATATTCAAGATGTGGCTTCACCAGTGCCCTGTCCAGAAAGCCAACTGTGTCCCAGGCTGTATCACAAGCATGGCCAGCAGGTTGAGGAAAGTGATTTTGCCCCTCTGGTCTGGTGAGAGCTACTTTGAGTACTGTGTCCATCTTTGGAGTCCCCAGTACAAGAAAGACATGGAGCTATTAGAGTGGGTCACAAAAATGATCATAGGTCTGGAACACTTCTCCTGTGAGGAAAGACTGTGAGAGTGGGCATTTTTCAGCCTGGAGAAGGCTCTGGGAAGACCTTATTGTAGCCTTTTAATATATAACGGGGGCTTATAAAAAAGAGAGAGACTTTTTACTAAGACCTGTAGTGACAGCACAATGGTCAATGGTTTTAAACTGAAAGAGCAGATTTAGATTGCACATAAGGAAGAAATGTTTTACAATAAGGGTGGTGGGACCCTGGAGCAGGTTTCCCAGAGAAGTTGTAGATGCCTCATTCCTGGAAGAGTTCAAAGTCAGGTTAGATGGAGCTTTGAGCAGCCTGATCTAGTGAAAGATGTCCCTTGGTTGGACTAGATGACCTTTAAAGGTTCCTTTCAACCCAAATCATTCTATATGAAAGAGATAACAATGATTATTGAAGGGTTCAACAGACAAACTGCAAATACTCCTATACTGCGTGAGTGGTATTTCAGGAACAGTTACACCTTCAGGCAAAGGTATTTTGCAGATGTAGAAGTAGAAACAATTTTACCCTTCAACTGTGGTTTCTTCTATACCTTTGACTCAGATCTTCAGGCACAAACATCTCACTCGCTTCACACAGCATTTTAGTTTTAACACCTACAGCCAGAAAAATTCTGTGCCAGAAAAATTCCACTTTCTTTCCAGTTTCTTACCTTTGCATTGAGCTTCAAATACTGAATCAGCATCAGATTGTCACATGTATAATATTGAGTAGTAAGGGTCTGAGAACTGTTATTTACAAGGACAGTTCAAAGTATCATTATATATTATACAAATACTCACTTCTACATTCATGTCAGGAAGCGAATGGACAGATGAATTGTGAATTCACATGCTCAAGGTTACTAGCAAGAGTAGTCTCCAATTAACCGGCAAATCATACACTAACACTATATTTATTTTTCTTAAATTTAAAGTGACTTTTATCTTCTGGAGAGAAAATTCCTGTCTCCTGCAACATAATCCCTGACTTATAATACACTAGCAGTATATAGATCACCAATAAATGACCAAGTCAAAACTTGTCTCTTTCACAATAGAGAAAAAAATGCATTTGCGTTATTTTGGAATAGTTCCATGTTTCTGCACCAAGGCTTGATCCAATTCTTTTCATGCTCTTTATTAGACTGATATCTCAAAACCACAGGGAGCATCATCTATTTTGCTCTTGCACACATGTCAAATGTTGTCTTTGCTACCTTTCCAAGAATTCAAATATCTCAGGAGCATCGAACCTTTAATCCTAGCATATACTAAAACATAACAGAACCTGAAAAAACAATCTGGACTTTCAAGTATTTTTCTTGAATCAGTAGAGTCTTGTGCTGACTGAGTGTGTGACTGTTGGGTTGATTGTAATGGATATTGATCCATGGATTTAAAGAGAAATCCAACCAATCTGAAATGTTACCAACACTGACTTGAGCAATGATTGGATTGCAGTTTTTTATTTTGAGTTCATGTCCAGTAGTACATAGTAAAAGAAATTGCTGAACACTCTCAGCTCTCTCTAAAGAGCGATATAAGCCAGGCAATCTATTTTTTAAAAACACTTTTTAGCTGTTATAATACCTGCTTTAATAGCCTTATTGCCATTCTGATTTAGATACAAATGAGGTCAGTTTGTGAAATAAAATATTACCGAGTAAAATTTGATCCTTGCTGGGAAAGAGATCTAAATGGAAGAATAAGGCATTGCCAGACTTCTCTACTATCTCTATAAATTAAAAGGCTACAGTTCAACCTGGCATTGTTTAAACTGTCCTTAATACAGAGCCACAATCTTGCTTTCTGCTATCAGGTTCTACCAAAGGTCTACCATCATAATCGTATGCTGCTTGACAACATAAGATTAATCAATGCTAACAAAATTTAAAGCAGAAAATACCAGCAAGGGTGTTTTCTCACATGAGTAGCTGCTTCAGCGCAGAGGAAAAAAAGGAAACAAGGGAATAGAAAACAAGTAGTGAAAGCATTTGCAGGTAGCCTGTCACATGCTGATCCCCTCATACCATACTTCCTTTATTTTTGGGAATGCAAATTTTAATTTCAAAAGCTGAAAAAATCAAATCTGCTTTCTGTCCCAAGGGATGCTTTAAGCAACAAACCAGGCTTATACATCATGGCTTATACATCATCCTCTCTCTTTCTTTCTTTTGTTTTTTTAGTTTTCGTTTTATTTTGGATTTTTTTCAAGCTATCTATATTATGTTACACATGCCTCTCCAAGCTAAGAATAGCCATACTAGTAATATGTAAATACCACACTAACTTGAAGAAGTGATTCAAGCTAAACAATAGCAGTGTTGTAAACCTAAGAATTATCAGCTTCCTCTCTAAACTCTGGCAAACATTTATCGATCTCTGATTGGCCCAGTACTCCAGTTTGCCCACCTGACTCTCCAGTAATAATTGGAGCAATTAGTTCTGCCTTCTTGAGATATTTGTCAGTATAATCCAGCTGGTTTTCCTAAAAAGAAGCAGGAAGAATTTAAATAAGAATAAAGACGGATGCAAGAGAGAGAAACATAACAGAAAAAAAGGACAAAATTATCTTCTATATTCTTGAATCCACATCACAAACAACATTGCTTTACATAGTTACAAATCATCCTGTTGTTATTATAAAGTGTCATTAAAAAAGTATTCAATAATTCAGAGAGCCTGTCTGTGATTAACTAGTTGCTGGCCAGTAGCTTGTGCCACTATTGTAGGAAATGGGACTGGATGCCTACTAATCATTAAATTATGTGGCAAGAACATTCTAAAAAACTTTTATTTTCAAGTTTTCATTAAAAAACCTCTGCCTTTTCCATAAAATCTGTAGAAAAATTAAGAAATATTAAGAAGACTAACAAGCAAAAAGAAAAGCAGAAAAACCTGAAAACACATGTATTTCATCTTGAAACCAAAATAACACCCTTTTATAAAAACTTTCAATAATCATCTGAAAAGACAAATTGCTTGCCTAATAGTCTTAGTCACTTTTATTTGCCTAGGTCTTAAACGCATCTCCACTAACAAAGCTGCTTGAGATTTTCAGAAGGTTTCTTCTGGTGACTCTTTGGAGATATAATGGGGTCAGAGGGTTCTGGCTGGGGATCAGAGTGCTAGTAATTCCATCAAAAATCTGACAAAGCTACATGGTCTCATTTCTGGGGGGAAAAAAATAAGGTGGTCTTTTGGTAGACGTCTGTAATCTATGTCTTTAGAACGACATGGCTATGAAGGAAATCAGTTTTAATATCAACTGGCACATTTAGTAGAAATACAAGTTATTAACGAAGACCCTCAACACTGGAAAGCAAACAGGGGGATCCCTCCACCAAAAATGGAGTAAAGATGAAGAAGCTGGAATGTGTGATTACTGGACCTGAGCCTTGTTTGGTGTAATTCTGAAGAAAAGCTACTTCATCTAGTGAGTACTTTAAAATAACTTCGAAATAGAGTCACTTTGAATGATCAGTGTTCATTTAGAATCAGCAAAAGTCAGACTGAAACATTAATATGATAGAAGGTGAATGGGTAAATCCTAAATTAATTTTTCTCTATGATGAAAATGAAACTAGGAGATACTGAGTAGGGTTTTTAAATGTCATCTTCCTGGATAATTCAGGTGATCTCCATTTAGCAGTGTGATTAGGATCTGGACTTTTGTGCATACTCCAGGACAAAAAGTAAGTAAACTAGATCTGTTTTACGATCAATAATGTTCAGTACTCAAACATGTGTGAGTTATTATTAATGGGGCTGAGGGGACCTCAAGAGGTAATCTCATTGCTTCAAAACACAACACTGTTCCTAAAAGCCTTTTGCTAACCTGCATCAAAAATTTCTTAGTGGTGATAGAGACCTTACAGATTCATTAGACAGTCTGTTCTAGTGCTTGATTATCCTTGACTCTAGACCTTTTTTCCTAACTTCTAGCCTAATCTTGCTTGCTGAAATCAATACTCAAGGAGTGAAATAAGAATCCAAAATCCAAGCTCATCCCCTCACAAACATAACATGTTTTATCAAGTATTTCCTATAAATAGACTTATCTGAGCTTGCCTACAAATGATAACTCAGCTGCTCCCACTGAATAGTTCTTTATTAGAGCTCCACTTTTGTTGTATTTATTTGAAATGTCAAAAAAATAGAAATACCATAAACTGTTTCTATACTTAAAAAGTCTTTGTAACTCCTTAATATTTGTAATTCACATAAAAGGAGTTGGTACTGTATTACATGTGTATGATTTATAAAATTTCTTGTTCTTTATTTCTTTTGTTACATAATTTATATCTTGCTTAGAAATTATACTGAGGATTCAAAAAAGATCTTTTTAGTTCCCCTCATAGGTTGTTGTAGTGTAAACCTTTTTAGACTGATGATCAAACCTGTGCCTTGGAATGCTGTTTAAATGCAGATGGATGTAGAGCATTTCCTGGTGGGATCACAAGACAAGCTAAAATTGAACTTCAGCTGATGTTTATGTCAGGATGTGAGACTGCTCAGAATTATTGGACTATAGGTTGAGTTTCAAGAAACAAGTTTTTGAAAAAATCAGTGCATTAGAATTAATATAGATCTTTTGTATTATGAAATTGCCTAGATGCTTATGATTCTCATGGTAGAGAGTCTGCTTCCATATCTATAATTAGAACCTTGTGGTTTGCCCCAGTTTATTTTCAGATTAATATGCTTTTCATAATGCTCCATGATCATTATTTTGTCCTATGATACTAGTCTTCCAGGCTTGCAGCTTTAATGAAATGTGTTATCCATTGCAGTATGTGAATAATTATTTATCTGTTAAGGAAAAGCTTCAGTGTATGTATTACTCTTAAATAATTCCTAACAGTTTGTCCTGTGTAGGCATTTGTAATTACTTTAGGCTATTATGTGCTGCTCTTCCTTTCTGTGTATTATTTACTCTGATACTACAAGGCTGAGAGGGAACCACACGGACAGACGACTGGGCAAATCTAGTGGCAGAAAGTAATGTACTGTGTATATGGAGTAGGATGCAGTTTATGTATCCTTATCTACAAAGGGATTTCATGGCTTAAATATAGATGTATCCTGCTGTTTTAAATATTCTAAAGTATTTTCCTGCCTTAGTCCAGTTGCAGCCACAGAAAATCATGGGTATCCCACAGGATCTTCATCACATTTGCCATTCCTTACTAGAAACCTTATTTTCATCAGCACATCTTAAATGACCCCAGATCCATGTGTATAGAGACATAAACCTGATTTGCTTCTACATCCAAGATAGTATTTAGGTTTCCCTTCACAGTCAGCTATGTGGAGTGCCAGTCCTTTTCTCTTAAGAACCAAAAGATCGTAATGCAATTTCACAACATTTATTTTATCTTACATGTTTAATGATGATAGGTGTCTAATGATGATAGATGTCTAATGATGATATCAGATGTATGATATCAGATGAAATGGGTCTGCAGGTTTGCATGTGTGTTAATGCCATCCATTGCATAGGTCTTTCTTTTCTGAAACATCCTTTGGTATGCTTTCTTTTTGTTATTCTTTCCTTTTTTAAGATTTTTTAAGATTTTTTTGGCTGACATGTTGGCTTTGCACTCTGGTTGTGATGTGATAATAGCATAACATAACTGAATATCCATGCCTTGGAAAAATGTACAAAGCTTCTGGAGATTAGACATGTCAAACATCTGATACATACATCTGCCTTTGTGCTTCATGCTGCTGTAATACCTAGAATTAGAATACCTAGAATACATATATTCCAGAAGTCTGGTATCATACTGCCTACAATAATTACTCAGTTTGTGTGATTTACTAGAAAAGCCCCATATGTAACTTGCATCAATGCCTGATGAGTGTACTACGGATTCTTACTGTTTCCTCCTGCTGCTCATCTAGTATCTATAGCATTTATTCACCAGCCTCCTGATCACCTTGTCTGTGCCCAGCGGAGTGTTTAGCTTTTTAGAAATATATTCATATTCATCGAATACTCTTATTCTTGAAGGAATTGAATTCTTACTGATTTGAATAAAATTATTTGACTTTTTTTCTAAACTATGCCCTTCTGACTAGTCTGATCATCATAACAGTTCAGAAAGGAATCTAAGCAGTGTTAGAAAGAAAAGGGAAAAAAATTAACAAGAGAAATGTATATTTTTTTCCTGTTGATGAACATTTTGTGCACAAAGACATCTTCCACATCAAAAGGGAAACAGAGTTTGGGAAGCAGAGCCTAGGAGCTGCTTTTCACCTCTCCTTACCAATAACACCTTACCTAGGTGCCGTTCCATTGACTAAAGGGGTTACTCCAGTTTTAAAAAATTATACTAAGAGAATAAGACATTGAAGAGTCTCAGCTTGTCTTAATAAATGATCAGAGCATGCTCTTCTGGAATGACATAAAATGAAGATTGACATTCTGTTTTTACCGGGGATACTGGCAAGAATCCTACATCATGAGAAATAGATTTTTACAATTCATCTTCAGTAGTGGAAAAAATGTGAAAGCATATTGCTTTCCACCAAAAAACAGAAAAGCACCAATATGAGTGAGACAGAGTCAGTCTTCTTAACAACTTCTGTCATTCTCTGAACAAAACCCAGTAATTAATATGCCATTGTACACTCTGCTTTTTTTCCCCAGCCTCTTGAAATAGCCTTGTTGATTCTAACTGCTTGTATGCAGGTACAGATTTATCAAGGAGAAAAGATAAAGAGGCCATTGCTTCCCCATAAATGTCTCATCATTTTGGGTGTGTGCCTTGTCGTATTGTAAAGAAAGGACTGCACTGAAATCGCAGATGTGTACAAGTACAATATGAAAAATCAGTCCTTTCTAGATTGGCAGCATCTACTGCCCTCAGGTTACTTGTTCTGAATAAAATTCCAGAATTAAATATTGCATTTTTTCTGCTGAACAAAGCTGAGTAATTTGTTTCAAGTAAGAATTTCTGCCACTGGCTAAAGATTCTAAACTAAAGACAGCTTGAAAAACAGACAAAATGGGAAGTGATGTAAATCGTGGGAGAAAGGACACACAGACGCACACACCCTCTTTCTTCCCTGTCCTTCTCAAGGATCAACTGAATATATGGATATATATTTGAAGCATTGACCAAAAGAAATAATTATTCTGATTTCTGCTATAATTTTGAGCAGAAATTTCTTACTTAGGAATACTTTATCTGTTATGACTATAAATTAAATAAAAAGAGATCAGATAATTTTGGATGCATTTTGTGAGTTTATCTACATGATTATTTTTACCTGAATAATCCCAACTACAAAATAGCAGATTGTTTCATAATAAAGGTCAATGTCAACAATTTTTTCAGAACAAATTTCTTCAAAATTTTATGAGTTTTGATGAAGTTTTAGATTTTTAAATTAAAAAAGATCTTAGGAAGGGATACATAAAATTGACATATTTCTTCCTTAATTTCTTAATGAACCATTTGAATGAATAATCTGATCTTTAAAATGAAGCTTTCTATGACAAAATGAGGGTTCCAGTACATTCTCAACTGCCTGAAATGCTTTGAGAATACTGGTTAGGGCACGCTGTGTAGATACTTCTTCTGATGATATCAAGTTACCTTTGATCGTTACTAGAGGAACTTCAAGGTTTCTGCATCATTTTTTAGGACAATGAAGTTAGTGCTCAAAGACAATGCTTCTATCTGGAAAATGTAGATCATGCACAATGTGTGCATTCTGTGTCCTTCCACCTGTCCTTCTTAACTATTACCTCTGCAGTCTCAAATGAATATCTGAAATGACAGTCCACTCATTGCAATAACATACAGCTAAGATATGCATCACTTAAGTGCTAATGGTTCCCACCTGAATTGGGATTAGGAGGAGAAGCAGCTGACGGTCAGTCCCTCTCCTACCCTCCGGAAGCTTTCATAGAAGTTCGGTACACCTTGTGTTCTCCTCTTCCTAGAAGCACTCATCTATTTTTCCACCTGTAGAAAAATGTAGGTCACAAATCATCTATCTCCATTCACTTGAGATAGATATTTTACATTTAGCATCAATTCAGTGAGACTGTGAAATCCTCAGTAGACAAGAAACCTTCTGTAGTCTTACAAAAACTGTAGATGGCTTACATGTATAGATCAAAATCTGTAACTGTCCAGGCTGCCTGGGATCAAATCTAACCTCTTTGTAGGCAGGCAAAAATCTTCAAAGCTAACTTAGTCACAAGATACCAGGAATGATATAGAGAAAAAAATTCTTCAAGCAAAATTACACTGAAAAAAAAATCTCAGGAATCACAGAAAACACTAAGCAAGCTGAGAATGGCACTTCTAAGAAATGCAGCAGTGACCAAGACCTACAGTCTAAAAGCAAGTGCTTCCCTGCTTTACTTTACTTCTGAAAATAGTCTCTCTGACCCCATTACATTCATGCAGGCTGCATCCACCTTATTGTTATGATTCGGAGCAGCAACATAACTTTGAAATAAATTCCTCAGTTTTACCTTGTTTGACATTGTGTTGATCTGCTTTTTTATTTTTTTCTCTTATACATATCCAAATCTGGTTCCTTTTGAGGGAAACTATACTGGAAACTCTGTACAAGGTGACCAATGTGTTCCTGTCCCTAAACACGTCACAGCCAATGATGGGACCTTTGGACAGAATGGGACCACATGCAGAAATAGAACAGTCCTATCACAGACCAGGGTAATTTCAGTTTCAAGTAAAAGCTCTCAATTTTATACAGTATAGAGGTAGGTGCCTGAGAATCAATTGCTTTGATCTACTGATTGGTACCTATTGCACCAGTGTAGAAACAGTAACAGGTAATTAAGCAAGCACCTAACTATAAGCTTATATCATTTGAGAAGTCAGTTTTCTATTGGCCTTAAAAATTGCTATATATAACAAAAAATTAATATATACAGACCTCTTTTTCATATGGTCATCCTGTGATTAGTTTGTTGAGAAAATCCTTTTGTGCCCGAATCACATGAAATAAAGGAGATTAATATGTCAACTGCTGTATTCTACAAGAAATCAAACAAGAAAGAGGTAAACAACAATGAACGTTTCATCTCTTTCTACCACACTGCACTGAGTGAAAGACTTTATTAAAGAGTCTTTCAGGACCTTTTGAGGAGAAAATAAACAAAAGCACACAAGGAAGTCCTAAAACATTCCCATTTAATCTTTTCCCTATATTTTTTTCTCATTCTAGGTTGCTCGTTTTATGTGAACTGAATTATCTATAAGAAGTTGCTGTCCAGTGGTTTTTATTTATTCATCTCAAAACATATATTTTAAGCTCTTACTGTAAGAGATATTGTCAAGTTATGTTGCAGATGATCAGGAATCTTTGACTTTTTAACTATTTTTTCCACTCACTTAACTTCTTAGTTTATGTATATATTCAGTCATAAAATTATATTAAAGTCATCCCTTCATAAAGCTTTTGGAATTCAAATGATGCTTATGACAGGAGAGACTGCCTCCAGTGCATTAACGGGAGTTTTGCCATTGGGAGTCAGAATTTCCCATAGTACCCTTTGAGTTCTGCAGTAAATTGTGAAATAAACTGATGTATTTCACTGTATTGTACAGGCAATATTGCTTCACTACAATATAAAGTATTGAAGGTGTGTATATGGTCATGAAATACATAGGTGACATACACCATCAAATAGATGTAGTGGGCTAGATAAATGTTGTGCAATGGTTTAGATCAGGACATTCTTCATGTAAGTCACTGAAATTTCATCAGCCTGATATTGACATGAGAGAAGAGAGTTCACACAGTGAGAAACTTCCAAGTGCTGTGAAAAACACAGCAGCAGTACTGGAGAGCGCAGAAAAGTTAAGATCAAAGCATTTAGCTTACTAAGCAACTAAAGCGCTGAAAATGATCCCTGAAGGTGGGAAGCTTGTCCTGTGAGCAACCTTGAACTCAGACTCCGAAACTTTTTACTCTGTTATTTAGTTTAACAGCAATTCTGTCCTGCTCTACCTGTGATCTTTAACTCCCCAGGTTTTAACTGGACTGATTCACTGTACTGTATTTACTATAAGCAGTGTTTTATTTCAGAAGGTTGCTTATACAAATGTAAGGAATCCTTTGCAGCACAATTCTGTGGGAGTTCACAGGACCTGTCTTGTCCTCAGAGAATTATCCAAACTATGTAATTTTTCTTGCTCCCCTAGTTGGTTTCTGTGTTGATGTCAGTGTTGTTTGGGTTTGTTTTTTTTTTTCTTTTGTGAAATTGAGGCTAGATTCTGAAATTGGAAAATTTGCATAATACTACATGTTAGGAGCAAAAGTAGAGTCAGCAATCTGAAGTTAATTTAGATATCTATAACATCATAAACTTAAATTTAAGTCCAAGGATTTAGTGTTGATTAGTTCAACAAGCTCATACTTTGTGCTGAGTCAGGGTAGACTTAATATACGTATATTCCTAGGATTAGGTGAACTTCAATGATGTATATACATACACTTGTACAAATACACATATATGCATACACGTGAGCATGTATATACACATACATGTGCACATATATAAATTATAAAATCACACATATACATACACATGTATGCAAATATATTAATAATATTTCTACATATATGTTTGGAAAAAAATTAGATTCTGAATTAAATGCTTCCTCTGTGTCTATGGGATTCTCTATTATTCAAAACATCACTTTTGTTTCATGAGCTTTTATAATCTGGAAAATAAATGCCACTGTGGCTGCAATAGATAGCAAAAAAGATGAAACCTGTGTTCCATACTGGCTTTCATGTAGAAAGGCAATAAATCCTATTAATCTCATTCAGTTTCACAATCGACTTTTACGTGTTCTACTAGTTCAATGGTCTTTTTTATATAAATACATTTACAATAATTTAATGATTAGTGATTTTATCGGCAATTTCTTTTGAATCTTAAATAGACAATAAGGATAATTCTGGTCTGATCCTTTGAACTTTGCAAACAGGACCTGCTTAATTAGTGTAGGAACTTCTCTCAGTAGTAAAAGTTTTATTTCAGTCTCATACTCATTCTATTTCTATGATATTTGTCTAATTAAAACCCTAGAGTTTTGTCTATTATGTAAAAAAAAAAAATTCTAATCCAATATTCTTCTGCAGCTGGGACCTCTGATACAGATAATGCAATGAAAAATTTTATCATGGGAGTTATGAGAGGATCAGTCACTTAAGTAAATCTTCTGCAATCAGTGGAAAGAGATAACCATTTTGGTAAATTTGGTAAATTTGATCTGACCTGTTTCAGAGAGCTATTTACAAATAAGTCAAACCACATTCTGGTAAAGCAATCGCTTTCCTTTTGTTATAAAAGGAGCTTTGATATCTAGCTCAGATATAGAGATCAGCATTCAGGCAGATGAATTGTAGCAGCAGGGACTATCTCCAGCAGACGTTAGGTGAGAGCCACTGTAAAATGCTATTCTATACACATCAAGAAACGTCTTTCAAGCACATTTATCTGCATTTGACAAAAATGTTAATTTGATTTGGTCTGCAGTTCTAAAACGGCTGCTGTGCTCAACAGCAAGTGTAATTACCATTTGGAGTGTTAAGTTTCATAATTATCTTGAACTAACAAGAACCACAAGATTGTGTCAATTTGTGTTGGTTTGGTTTTGTGGTTTTTTTTTGTTAGAAAAGGCTCTAATTAGGATGTGAAAAATGGAGTAGGGGAGACATTTTCGGTTAACAGTTTACTCAGGTACAACATAACCATCTTGACATCACAGACATATAACAGGATAACAGAGAACAGATTTATTTCATTAAAGATGAAAACTGAAGGAGATCACAAATCTAAATTAAGGACCGATTTTGTGCATCTTTATATTACAAATACTGTTTTCATTGCATTTACATAACCTAATACTTTCAGTCCTCCAAATTCAATGTTGCTAACCAGTCTGGGGTTTTTGTTGGTTTTGGTTTTGGTTTTTGTGTGTTTATTTTATTTTTCCACAAGGTAACAGGAATTCTGCCAGGATTAGTGATTAGCAATGAAATAAGTTTCTCTTTTGGTTCTACTTGAGGAAAGCCCCACACTAATCCTGTCTTTTCTCTACCTTTCAAATATCACTGAGAAGAGTAAAAAAAACCACAACACTGTAGAGATAGTATAGATGGCCTGCAGAATTCATCTGTAGATTCAATGATCAACACAAAGCTTATTAGAAAGAAGAGAACAAGGAACTCTCATGATTCACTGTACCTGGAGTTACTGATTACCTCTTAATCGGTTTTGTCTCTCAGAGGACTTGGTGCCTTGTACTTGCTGAAAGAATTTCGCCCGCAAATCTTGCTAACAGATAAGTCTCCCCTGTTGACCTGAGGCAAGCCTGGCAAGAAGCCCTGAGCTGCCTAAAGAGGCCATATATGCTTTTCTCTCAGTTCTGTACCTCTGTGGAGATAACAGCTCTATCCCCATTTACTTCACTGTATTTCACTGCAAAAAGAACACAAAGAGTCATAATCTCAGTTATAATCTTAGGGGGGAAAAAGGAACAGGAAACACAAGTAAATCAAATTAAAACACAACACTTTTAGTTAGTAACTTCCTCCTTTTTTACACAAGATCCCTAATATTTGCCACAAGTAGGTAATGGGATGTATAACAAGATAGTAATATCTGTCTCATATTTAAACCATGGTCTAATATAATTTCGGAATTAGGCTTTAGGAGAGGCATGGACATAACCTCACCAGTTCAGACAAGTTCATTGTCTTATACTTGAATTATTTCTTCTGGGTTCAAAACTTATCAGTATTTAGACATTTAGTTAACTGCTAATGGAAGGAAGACAAGGATTCCAGCAGATTGCCTTCACCAACTGGGAAGGTGGAAGATAAAAACCTCTGGAAGCCATTAGAGGAACAAAGATGAAACTGGCAAGAAGAAGGGCCAAAGCCAATGTGGGAAGTAGTTAGAGGCAATAAAGTAATTCTCATAATCCACACCATGGGCCTGTTTGGAAGCACAAAACTTAAAAGCTTGGAGAGTGAGTAGCCCACAAGGAGATCAGGCATATGTCTGTCAAAACAGAATTAGAAAAAGCCTAAACTTCATTGTTTAGACTACCCTAGGGAATGGTAGCAAGGAATCGAAGTATCCTTGAATTTTGAGCAGCTCTCAGTGAACACATGGACTCAGAGTCCATGCCACAATCACACCTCTTGTGTATCGCTGAGGAAAGTGATCAAGGCTGTTAAACTTCCTCTTTGATTTAGCATAGCAGTTGGGTCAAAGAGACAGTAGCAAACCTGCTCACTTCTGAGAGCTGCCAAGCTGTCCTTATATGTCCTATATATGTCTTCATATTCAGCTTAGTCCAGCTCACTTCATGAATAAACACACATTCCCAGTATTAGAAGCCTTTAGGAATCACAACTACCCTCCTGCTTATATAAAGAGGAAACCCAACCATACAAGGCCAGTCAGAAAGATGCATGAATCTGATCTCTCCAGCTCCCTATAGCAAAACTAGGCAATGAATGTTTAATGTATAAACATTAATGTTTATAAATCTGTAAAGGGCGAGTGTCAGGAGGAAGGAGCCAGGCCCTTCTCAGTGATAGCCAATGACAGAACAAGGGGAAATGGGAGCAGGCTGGAGCATAGGAGGTTCAACCTGAACATAAGGAAAAGCTTTTTTACTGTGAGAGTGACAGAGCACTGGACCAGGCTACCCAGAGAGGTGGAGTCTCCTTCTCTGGAGACATTCAAAACCTGCCTGAACATGTTCCTATGTGACCTGGTCTAGGTGATCCTGCTCTGGCAGGGGGGTTGGACTGGATGATCCTTCGCGGTCCCTTCCAACTCCTAATATTTTGTGATTCTGTGATGAAGAACTGAGCTTTACTTGAAGCATTACTGATTTCTATGACCTGCAGCAAAACTGTTGAATAAACAACTGGACTTGCTTTCATGCAGGAGTGCTAACTTGTTGATAGCACCACAGCTACATTTAAAGCTCTTTTCCTGAGGCAGCTTTTCTTTATCGTTGATGGTAAAGTGGATGGTCTATGAAAAGAGATTTCTGTGCCACTATTTGTTTTCAGACAGTTGGGGATTAATGCAGGACCACAAAGCAGATCCAATATTCTTTAGGCTTCTTTAAAACAAGTAAAACTAAAAGCATGCAATTGATGCCCAAAGCAATTTTAAAAATACTGAAAGTTCTGGCATTGGAGGCAATGTCATTTTCCCACAAAGCATCTGATTTCTACATGCCCTCATCTCAAAATGTGTGGTGTCTGCTCAGTTCTGTTCAAAAGAACTTGTTTAAAGTACTCTTCAAAACAGATTTTTTTCTGAGAAAGTTGCTGGTACAATGACACTGACAACTTTTCTTTAAACAATATTAATTTGAAAAAAGGCTTTGTGATCATTGTTGCTGCATACCGGAGTGCAAAAGTAACTCTGTAGGGAGCAGGTCATACTGGGTGCTTGTGAGGTCCCATTCAGAACAATGTGTCTAGTTTGGAGCCTCTGGAGTTATGAAGGAGACTCCAACAGAGTTCCAATAAGATGGTTAAGGTCCAGTGCAAGTGTCATTGAGGAGATGCTTACGGTTTCTTTAAACTTCAGGAAATTAGCTACTTTATGAGTAGCTAACTACCTTATGGAATAATATAGAGAAGATGGAGCTAGACTTTTCTCAGTGCTCCACAGCAAAAAAAAAAAAAAAAAAATAGACAAAATTCATAAGAGAATTTCCAACTTAATATAAGGAAAATTTAAAAAAAATATATCACCATGAGTGTAGTTAAACACTGGCTAGGGTGGCCCAGAGAGGCTGTGAAGCCTCTCTTGAAGATTTTAAAACTCAGAGAACAAGCTCTGTCCAATCTGTTGTAATTTGGAAATTAACGCTAGTGTGAATGTGGGATTGGACTGGACTGGAGACCTCCAACAATCTTTTCCTCTGAGTTATCTTACCAGTCTAAAATTAGTAAACTTTGTAATAAACCAGCATTATTGATGAAAAATTCCAGTCTTTCCTTTCCCCAAACTCATTTCATCCTGCATGGTGCCATAACGCATGTGCTGAATCGAGTTGGGTGACTAACCCAAAGTCAATACACTGGGGAGTGGGGAGAGGTGAGGCAGCAGTTAGTAGGATCATTTCTGCCAACTAGTTCACTAGGCAGCTGTACAATCATCTATGGTTAAAGGAGATAATGTCAGGGAAAGTGTGTGGGAAGATATAAGCAGGAAAGTAAAGAGAGCTCTTCCAGTGCCCATTTATGCCATTTTAAGATGAGTAAGAATCAGTGATTAGTTACAGGTAAAGATGTTTGCAGCTAGACTAGTGCCAAAGATGGTATTATTTTCTCCAAGGGGACATCTCACCAGGAAGAGTTTAAAGCAGCAATCTGCTGCAACTGTTTATCAAACACTCTGTAGTATTTTTCATAACCACCAAGTTAGCCAAATTTCTCCCAGGTAATTATGTTCTATTGCTTGAAGTTTCCTGCAGCAACTACATGCAGATAACGTATTATTTTCTTTCTCTACTCTATGTATGCCAGCAAGTCCTGGAATATCTAATCACAGGCTTTGTAAATAAGGAGTTATTTAAAAAAAAATAATTGCTAAATAACAGAAAATAAACAAACCAGATCTCCTTTTCTTTGTCTGAGAAGTAGGATGACAGTTTTATGAGTAAAGCATTGGGGAAGACTCAGCAATAGTATTTGTAGTTTCCAATGGTACCAGTTTTGTCTTTGATAGTAGAGGAGTTAATTCTGCCATTACTAGTGCCTGTTCTCAAAGTGTAACAAACAGCTTTCAAAATCAGAAAGTACACTACTCAGCAGGGTAGCAAACTTGCCTTGGGTCTCTTGAAGCATTCTCAGTAAAGTAGTGCTCCTTTGCTGCAGCTTGTATGTCACATGGAGAAAGGAAGGAAATTCAGCATGGAGTTTGAAAGCTCCTTATTATGTTGTTCATTTGTGCTTATCTGAGATAGGTCAGAGGAGCAACGGAAATTACCAATATACTTTTAGTTGCAATTGCTGTAGCTGTAGTGGCCTGACCCTTCTGATTGGAAGGCCTGCTCATAAGTATTTATAAATTTATGCCAATAATGAATGTAAGCACACATTATAGACTCAAAAACACAGGTGCGCAAAAAATACCGTATCCAATCCCACATGACTCAAAATTAAAAATAAAACAGGATTACGTGATGATTTCTGCTTCTGGATTGGGTAATGTTGGACAGTTTTTTATGCTTTTTAAGGCTCAGTTCCTTCTAAATTGAAAATACTACTATGCTTTTTAAATTCTGTTTTTGCTAACTACCCCTGTTATTACTATTACTAAAGGAAGCAAATTAAAACCTTGCAAGAAACAGTTTGTGCAAGCAGTTGAGAATATGTATCACAAAGGGCCTGAGACAGAAGTTTTGATTATTTTGATGGAAATCATTACTATTAACTGACAGTATTATGGGCACCTCAGGCTTAAATCTATTTAACGTAGAGGGCTGTATCTGTTGTTCAACTGAACTACATCGTATGAATTTTATTTCAAAATCTGATGTTGAGATTTCACAAGATAATTAGATGTCATGCAAGCCATTTCAGCATGAAGTTTGCAGTCTCCCACATCAGTATGATGCCCTTGATTCTGAGTCATGGATTTAAATGGCTGCATTTTTCCTGCAGACAAACTATATCAGGAAGGAGGAATAAATGAAGTTAAAAACAGTGTTGGCCTGAGTTATGTTGTATACATAACCTCAAATTTCAGATGTGAAGATAATAAAATGTATATAATGGAATGATAAATAAAGCATTTACCTCTTTGGAAGAGCTACCAGCACAGAGACCTTGTACATTTAGTGTTGAGAGGAACATGAATATAACAGCACTCACAGACTGGCAGTTCAGCAGTTGGATCCCCAAAGACTTGCTTGTGAAAATCATGCAAGGGGACACATCTGGTAGATGTGGTAAATTGTAGTAAAGTTTTCCTTAAATAACTTCAAAGATAGAACAAGGTCTTCAGGATCTTCAGCCATACAGCCCTGTCTTTCACAATGATAATCACTTCAGAGAAATAGTGCTACCACCACAGTCACTAAGCCCATTTAAATGGACAAAGTAGTAGAGTCTTTGAGTGTGAATATGTAGTATTTTCAAAATCAGACAGGCAGCTCGATACTGCTTTCAAGGAAGCAAGTGAAGGTCAGTTTTACACCATGAATCCAGACATAGTATTTTGAATTTGATAACTCTGAATTCAGATCAAATAATATTCATTACTACTGAAAAAGTTGCCACATAGACTTTTATCTTTCCAGAGGCAGATCATAATCTGAAATGATCTTTAGTGACTCTTACTGATCTAATCTATAACTGTAGCTCATTATTTGCATATTTGAATAATATTTCTACTCTTATTTTTATACTTATGTTCTCAGTGATTACTTACTTTTGTTGGGAACTCAGTAAACAGCTGTAAACAGTAAATAATGTCAAACACTAATGAGAACTACTGACTACTATTCGGATCCTATGAATTTTTCTCTGTCTTCAATCATTTAATATTTAGCATACATATTAAGCAGTTGAACTTATTCTAATATTTTCTACAGCTGTTAATATTTTTTCTGACCCAGAACTAGGATACTTGTGTTGTGCAAGAAATTATACCTACACAGATTGTTTTTCCTCACAGATACAGAAACAATTCGTTGTGCATCAGGTTGCTCACAAACAACATTTAAGCTCCAACCTGATGCTAGTTCTGTGTGGTAATGAAACAGGAGTTTCATGTGATCTTTTACTGCTCTTCACAAGGTTTTGTCAAGTGATGCTGAGCATTGTCAGCTTGCGTGGTGACTAACCATGGCCTGGCACTAGCTCAGGAAGTCATTCTTCATGAACACTACCCTAAAAGACAGTGCAGTTTTGTATTTTTGAGCCAATTTCAAGCAGTATTCAGTAGACATATCATGTGTCTTTAGGTTTTCTAAAAAAACAGGGCTGCAGAGTTTTAAAATATCCTTTACGTCATTCAAAACTCCTTTTGTGGTGACTGTTCAGGACAAGACAACTTTCTTCAATTCACTCTTACTGTGTAGGATGCTTCCTGAGTAAGTTCCAAATACAGAAGGAATGTATGTTCTGCTCTCCTAAAATTTGTCTTCATTTTTAGTTTTAAAAAATCCCTTTTTACTTTATGTTCTAAATTGATTGAAACTGTAAAGAGAATCTGTGCAATTCCTACAGGTATTGGAATAATATTCATGGATGATGGTCACAAATACAATATTTGCTATACTTTATTACAAATCCATAATGAGTATAACAATTGTAATAGCATTTTTCCAGGTCCGTGGTGTTTTTACATTTCACAATGTAAAATGTTATGCAGAGAATCTATGTTGCACATTTAGTTTGTGAGGTCTTGCAAAACCCTATTTTTTATTCCCATATGCACAACTTTTAATTTTAAATATAAATTATGAGCAAGACTTCAACAGTCATCTTCAAAAGAATGGTATTAAATCTCAGAGATTCTTGATAAAATCATGAGTGTCGGCCTCAGCGCATAAAGTCTGTGAGGCATTAACTCTCAAAGCAGTCTCACTGTACTGTGGCAGGAAACAGAAAAAAAGCCTCATTTCTGTTTAAAGACAGTTGCCAGAAAATAGATCTAGAGGAGTTGTCAAAGCATTAGCTGGTTATAAGATACTACTTTGTATTCACTATTGAAAAGATTCAGTTAATCATATAAGTCCTACTGCATATGTACTGCCCAGGAGCAGAAAAAGATTTTTAATGAGATACAAAAGGGTTGAGTTTTTTCATATCTACAAATGGATTGTATTTGCCTCAGTGACTTCAGAAAAATTAAGAGGAGTTTCTAAGCCATATTTTGATACAAATAAATGTGTGTTTTCTGATTCAACTTTTCTAGGACACATAGTTTTGAGAAAGCTTTCATCAGAAAAGTTTCCCAGTTGCAGGTGGAATTGCTGTTAAACATAGGTGAAGACCAACTCATTATAGCCTCAAGACCCCTTACTTGGGAAAGACTCTGAGCTCCCAGAACAGGGAATTGAGTACCTCTGCTCTGTGTATCACCATGGAGAAGTCTCAGCATCTGAGATAGGAGCTTTCCAGGAATCAGTCTCTGACTTTTTTTTCTCTCTTAAAGGTCCTGCATACATGTTTTAGGTCATCATATTGGAAAATTTTCAATCTTGCACTGTAAATTTTTTTTCCCTTTGTATCTCTGCTACCAACCTATCACATTCTCCCATTACTGAACATTAAGCTCTTCTGCATTTCTCAGATCCATAATTCCCATCTCTCCTTTCTTCGTAAGGGGACTTCTACCATCTCCCCCACTCCCCATGAAAGTTCAGAAACTTAGAAACATTTTTGGCATTCTCACCCCCATAGAAGATTGAGACCTCTTCTACAGAGTCATTTAGTCCACTTGGAACATGGACTTATCATTTTGAGCTTCACCATTGGTTTTTACGTGATATTTACTTAAATAAGTAAATTCCATTGACTTAACAGGTTTCTTCCAAGTTTATGAACATTTTAAATAGGAGGACATTTTGCCCTTCTCTTTTTCTTTTCATCATTTCAGTCTCTATCACAAAGTTCTATGAGTGCATTTACAGAAGTGCTGTACTGTCCCGGTACTTTTTCTTCTGTTCTAGGTTTTTAAACTATATTTTTTATTCTAATGTACCTCTGTGGACTTTAACCACAAACATAAGTTCAGCAATGCAATGAGATACCAGCTTTAGGATATATCTGTTATAGTAATTTGAGGGAATCAGCATTGCATGAAATGAAGAATAATGGCACTGCTGAGTGCTGAATGAGAAGGAAAATGTGAAGTATGTATTTCAATGAAAAACAGGTACTTTAAAGATTTCCAGTGGAAGGTTACAATTTTTTTTTAAAAAAATGCATTTAGCAGAAGACTGGGCAGGAGCTGAAAGGTAAATTGATATTTCTCCAAACTGGTAACAACTTTAGGAACCATCTCCACGTTACTGCAAGCAATTCTTCCAGGCACCAATCTTACAGATACTGTAGAACTCTGAATTCTGCATAATACTGTGGAATACTCTGCATAACATTTCTGTCCATCCCTCCTGAGCAAAATTTGAATTAACACATTTTTCCAGTTTTGACTGATCTAATTCTGCATTTATCCTGATTAATGAAAAAGATCATCCCTCATTTCTCTGTTAGACACATTATACAGGTAGTTGAATCCCAGTAGTAATTACAAGTACTCATTTTTATGCTAAAATTTGCTAAATTCTCTACAGTCAGTCTCAAAACACTCCGGTGTTCCTAGAAGACATATTTGGCTTTCTTTAATATATCAGACACAATGAGCTCTGTTAGAATTATCACTGCTCTTACTATCAAACTGAATAGGCAATTTCTCTTATACTTAGTAGTGTTACTAGCAACAATCACGTCAATAATCATTCTTATTTAATGATAGAAAAACAGCATCTCAGCAGTGAGCTCCTACCACTGTACCAGGTACTGAAAGTACACAAGAGAAAATCTATTAATATAATAGCATTACCTGTCTTCCACATGAACAGTCAGTGCAGAGGCATCTGCTCTGGTACCCAAGCTGTGCAGCACAAGCGACTGTGTTCACCAGTGTGTAGTTCCAGGGAAGTATGAGCAAGACTTTAAGCATATTTTGCTGAAAAGCCTCAGAACTGCAGTATAAATCTGAGGGGGAATCTGAAAATCATGATGTGAGGAATGAATAGGCAGGTTCTTACTGAAATTTTTCATCTTCAGTTACCCTGATAGTGTGCCTACTAGGTTTATAGCACAAAAGAGTGTTAACATATTGCATTAGCTTGAGTATGTGTAAGGATATATTTGTGTATACAAATGCCATCTTCCACCTCCTTCTCAAAGAAAGCTTTATAGAGTTACATATGCCACCATGTGTTAAGTAATTTTTTATAGGCTATAAATGACTTGGCCAAGCTGTGAAATGAAACAGCTTGTTCCACTGAACTAACAGTGCAGGCTCAGTGCTTATTGTCTGTGCAGTAAATGTGCAGTGAGCCACTCTCCAGAATAACAGGAATGAAAACACATCATATGTGGTTCTTAAACCAGTTCCTATTCACTGTGTATAATTCCCTGTGATAGGACAGCTTTATGACGAAGGGAAAGTACCAAAAAATTCTATTATTTGCACTGCCAAGTCAGAAAACGTCAATATTTTTTTGAGTTTTGTTGCTATCTTTAAAATCTTTATCATGCCTAGCAAAAATAGGACTGTATTGGATGTACAGGTACCAACTACTCCTGAAGTCAGCACTTTATCTTTGAGATGTGTTTCTATGTATCATTCCAATGACCCAAAATTCTTTAAAGACCTGCATCTAATTTTATCCATCTGCCTTTGAGGCTTGATTTTTTTCTTTCATCAGACCATGCATCAAAAACACTCTAAGGAATGAAAACTCACCACCTAAGCAGCTGTCTGCCAAAGCAAATGGGGAAGCTCCTACGTGTTACTGTAACACAGCATATTGTTTGGTTTACATTTAAATGCAATATGACTGGTTTTTCTCATGTCTGAGTTACAGATTTGGCAGAAATTACATAAATACTTTGTTTTCTGTCACTCTGCTCCCTGAGTGGTCAGCAGCTTTCCTAAGAGAACAATTACTTTTCAGAAATGCAATCTTCAAGTACTTTGGTTTCATTGCTTTCATTTTTAACTGTTGTTCTTAGGAAATATGTTGTTCTTACAGTACTTTCAAAGCTCCCTGTGTATATGAATTTAGGTTGGGGAATGTTTATTGACATCTCAGTTACAAAATATTCTGTTCAAAGGATTATTTTCTCTTTGGAGTCACAAAAGTAAATAATATACAAAACCTACTTTGCAGACTAGTTATTCTCCTTCTGATGCTGTGCTACCTAATATTTCTGAATTATGTTTACAGTTATTTGACCCTTTTTATTATTTCTTTGGACAAATTTTCTATTATCTCTTGCTACCATCCGTGGGAGTCATTTCACTCATCTTAAAGTGCTCATATTATTTCTATTATACTTTCCTTATACTGTAGTATAAACCAAATGGACTTTAATTCATTTCCTGGGGTATCTAGTGGTTCAGGTCAGAATGTCTAATTTCATTACATCAAGTGGACAAAAAGAATGAATAACACTGTTGTGATATTCATATTTACATATATATATATTCAGAGTGAGAAGGTATAAACTTTTCCATTATTTTGGCACAGAAAGTGAAGGTTGGCTTAGAAGGGATTTTGTCATTTCACACTTTATTGTCAAACTCCCAAAAACTTGCATACCAAAACTAAAAAAAAGATTTTAAAAATTATTTTCTATGGGAAAGGGAAAGTAGTTTAAAATCTGTCAACTTTTAAATGAGAGCCTAAGCAAAATCTAGCAAAATCCTTCCTGGTTTTGTATAGGTAAAACCCATTTTGTCTTCTCATACTGACAAGGAAAAAGAGCTTGCAGACTCACTTGTCCTACTTTAACAGAACATTTATGCTGTATTACAGAAAGATTATTGCAGTATTGTGGAAAATACTTTACTAAATTGTGGTATGTCAAATACAGACTTTTAATGGCAATTTCCAAATTTCTTCTGCCTTTAGCAGCATTTTTTTCCTTGATAAAACTGCAGTAGAACAGGCTTAAAATAATCAAGGTTCAGGTTGCTCTGTATGTATGACATTACATACTTTTCTTCTTTTCCCTGTATGAACTTTTGTCCATTTAAAAGCCAGGGCAAAGTGTGCCTTTCATCATCAAAATTTCAAATGTGCTATGGCAAGCCATCTTTTATGCAGCTGAATCTGCAGCATTTGATATGTCCCCTTATATAAGATGCTAATATTGTGGAAAGACTGTGAATATATATTTAAGCTTAGACAGTGATTTATGGTGAGGATGAAAGGGAGCAAAGGTGGCTGAAAAAAGTTTTGCCTTCTGAGACATGGGGCTGCATAGTTCCCCCTTTCAGACGCAGGTTACAGCTATCTTTGAAGTTCAATTAAAATATCAAGAATAATTTCAACTGTCATTTTAACTTTCTCTTCTTGAAGTTATGGAAAATAATAGAACTGTAGATTTACATTTTGATACTTCTAGCCCGATTTCACTGGTTAAAAAATCGGGTTTCTAAACCAAAGCCATCACCTCTCAATTCTCTCTGAAAAAAAAAAAAGGCAGGTACCTCCAGAAGGTATTTATGCATCCTGAGATATAAGTTTAAGAAGATGTTACCCCTATTGACTACATGGTCTATGGAGTTTGAGTTAGACACTTAAACTTCTTTATGATTAACCTTGCCATTAGTTTACTATTCTGAACCAAAGCTAAATTTTGGGGAATTCTTGTATTTGAATAAATTGCAGAGAGAATGTTGATAGAATAATCAGCTGAGAATATAAAGTTTCCCTTCCACAGAAGTTTAAATAAGTATAAATAAAAAAAGAGATCTTTAATAGGATGTACTATGAATTGGTTCTGTAACTCTCTTGAGTTTCCTCAACCCATTTTTATTCCCCCACTACCTACCACCTGTCAAATGAACACAGGTATTCTGTGTTTGTCTTCATCATTAAAAGCAATCTCTGTAGTCATCTCTGAACACCTAAATTGGTTGAATGTGATATTTACAGTTATTATTTTCCCTCCATTTATTCCAACTGGCTCCATGGTACAGGAACCATACTCACTAAAATATTGAAAAAAAATTCTTTCTGGAGAGCTCTCTGATCTCCTGTACTGTCCTTTAGATCACTGATTTGGGCAGCTTCTGACATTAGTGAAACTTTCTCCTCTAATTCACCTCCTCTAATCTTATTGCCTCACTAAACTGTTCTTACTGCCTCATTAATCTTTTCCTACAGCATTTTAGAATGCCATCTAACAGAAATAAAGCCATGTGAAACTGGATTGGTACAAGTTTACAAATTTTATTTTTCATATTTGAGCATGTGTCAAGTATCAGTGTTATTTTCCCACAAATTACTGCTTCAGACCAAGAATTTTTACATATGGCATCAGTCCAGAGTCAGCATTACTTTTTTTTCCTTTTAAAAGAAGTGAAAGGGACACACACACACAAACACAGAGTGACCAATATATGGAACAGAGTTTGTATTTTTTCTGGGAGATACTCCACACCTCAAAATCTCAATAGTGCTTTTAAAATATATTTTACACAACAGTTTTGTTTCATCTGAAAATAAAGGCTGAACAATGTTTTCTTTCGAATATTCTTCTGGGCATTTAGGCTAAATTTCTGTTTTAGTGTATTCAAAATTCTGTGGGCAGTGAGCCTGCAAATTCTAAGAATTATAACATAAAGCTGTCAGCTTTTTCATATGGCTGAGCTTAAAGCCAGCCACTCTCACTGCCCACAAAATTGTCAATTGTGTTTGTTGTGAGCAAAGTTCCTTAATTCTGCTCCTCTCCCTCATTTAATGATTGC
>NW_010173767.1:0-34365 GCF_000695765.1 Mesitornis unicolor | reverse complement strand
GGAAGAGACAGGGAAATATTAATAAAAGACCTTAATCTTCTGTGCTCATCTCATAATATCGAGTCTGTTCACAGCAGTTCACATCTTCAGGGTAAGGAAAGGGAAGGTAAAAGAGAGAGCAATTACCTAGATCCATGCTTGCTCCCACCACAGGAGTCAAACTGATAGCATTTGCCATCTCAGAGGAGATAGCACCTGCACAGAGTATTCCTACCTCCATTACGTAAGGAAGGAAATAAATTGTAACTGCACCTGAGCCCTTCATGCATAACAACATCTGGCCTTCATGAGGGCAGATTAGAGAAGACTCTGTATACCAGGGATCCTTAGCAGCTGCAACTCCTCTTCAGAGCCGGGGAAAAACAAAAGACACCCCTAATCTGAGCTTTAGTTTGTCTCATGATGGGTTGATAGCACCATGCAGGGCAGACTGAGTATCCGGTTGCAATAGGAGCAACAAGTTTCAGAATCTGCAGATATTCAACCTGATCTGTGGAGTCAGAGAGCATATTTATTGAGACAGGTCTATGCCAGTAAACCTAACATCTATTTAAAGCACTCTGAGACAGAAGGAGGCAGTAGTTAAGATTGAATTAAGCAGTAGTTAAGATTGAATCTCAGACATTAAGATGTCTGATTTTTCTTACAATAGGGAACACAAAGATAAAACCAGCCTACAGAGAAAATTGCAGTAGTTTTCAGGAAGAAAGAAATATGTGGGAGAAAGGTGAAAGACAAAAAGAAGGCAATGAAGAAAAACTCAAAAGGACAGAAAAGGTTGAAACCTTTAACCATTGGGAGGCACTGTTTATAAAGCTTATCCATCATTATTTTACATCAGCTTTGCCAGTAGCTCATGTCCCAGGAAGAGGACGAAAGCATTATGAATAAAAGGAGCTGGTACTGCAAGTAACTGGTGTGATGTTAAAAACTGGGGGAAAAAATATTAAAAAGAGAGAAGAGTTTGCTTAAAAAAAAAAAGATTGGAAGGTTTTGGCTATTATTTTGAATTCCTGTTATATTTAATTTTAAAATTATACTGAATACCCTCTTGCTTTACTTTCAGTTGGATCTGTTTAACTCTGATACTGAAATGTAAATAATAAATGGCTAGTATTTGCAGTAACACTGAATTATTTATTGTAATAGATGATGTTATCTTGTTTACCTGAAGCACAGCTGCCTTCTGGAGGATGGACTCCTGGTTCTCAAAATAGTACTAAAGGAATCCAGCAGAAACATATTTCTTGCTACAATAACACTCTGTTGGACAGAAAATGTCTGTACAAGCTTGGTGGATTATGGTGGAAGGATGCATAATGGTGGCATAGGTCCTCATCAACCTTTCTAAGTTTCTGTTTTCTTATGGGATTAGGGATCACACGTCAAAGTCCTGATTATGTTTACATGATCAAAGTCTCTCTCCCTACAGTATACCCAATCCCAGTTACTAAATCCAAGCGACTCTTAGAGAAACAGATGTTATTATCTCCACCTCTGAGTTTAGGCACAGAGATGAAGTCTAAGATCACAGAAAGCTACTACGGGACAGAGATATCAGGACTCTTTACTCATGTCCCATATTTTAAAGCTGTAAATTTTCCTTGAATCATGTTCTCAAGAACCCATCTTGGATTTCTTAGGTTTCATGACATGCTACATGTTATAACTTTTTAAATATTGCAAACATACCCTACATAGCTGAGCCCAAGATTTTGTTTATTTAAGAAATACAGCTACATGAGGAGCATTTGAGTTGCTTAGTTCTGGAAGATGTGACGTCTCATTACACAGTGTTAGAAATAATTATTGCTGCACCAAGTCCAGGTCATTAGATACTTATGAGACAAATGGTAGTAAGAAATGTCAAATAAATGTGTGTATTCTATCAATAAACACTGTACAGAGCTCTCAGATGTTAATTAATTTAATCTCTCAGGGTATCAAAACAGATAAAGACCTAAGGAAATGAAATTAGTTCTAGCAAAAGAAGTCTTTATTTATGATCATATGCTTATGATGACACTATGCTAATCATTACTCATCTCTTCATCTTAGACGGAAAGATTATGGAAATTCTCAGGCTTATTACTTACTCTTCCAGAATTATAAATGTAGCAGATTAAAAAGAAACAATACGTCATGTTATACTCAGAAATGCTGAGACAAGTTGGGAGACAGATTTCATTCACTTTCACTTGCTTGTGGGGAACACTCACACAAAATATGACAAGTACCAAGTACCAGAAACCACTAACGGAAAATCTGTGGAGATTTCTTTTTCCCAAACTTTCCTGAAGAGAACATTTACAGAGTTGCATCATGTAGTCTCATAACTGGCATTTACATTGTCACATAATTTCTCTCCTTCATTGACTCCCTGATCTGGGTTCTTTAATTTCCATACTGAATGATTTTAGTTTTCTCATGGGAATTCTTTTGACTGATCTGCTCTTTCTGAGACAAAAGCTAAGTTGTGGAGACAGTCTGCTCATCTCCCAATAGCATGGAGGTCATGTTTGTTTCCCTGTGCTTTGTACTGACTCTCAGCACTAACACAGCTGGCCCTGCACTACCAAATACTCCAACATTCTCCCTTGCCATCCCCCAGGACAGCATCATGCTGTCTGTATACCACCATCATCATGCTACAATAAGACAGCTCTAATTTCATCAGGCTGTTTGCACTACACAAAAATTTAAATTTTATGTTCCTGTCACAAGGCAACAAGATGGGCTTCAGAAGACATAGGTCTAACAGCAAAGCAGTGTGGATGTATCTGGTCTTCTCTAAAGGAGGGTGCAGCAGTAGAGCAAGCTGTTGTCCTGCACCAACATTTGGAAAACTGGGATTGCTCTCTGGGATGGCTGCTTTCAGAAAAGTGGAAGTGACATGAGTATTCATAATCAGAAAGTGTAGAAATAAACCCTGAATCAGTGTGTATTCTTCTTAAAATGCAGCCATCTCTGAACTCACACAAAAGGAAATACAGGAGGAGAAATCCTGCTAAAACAAACTATGGCTTTATGTTCCCTCCTTTTCTGCATACATGATGGATAAGGCATGCTAGTCCTATAGATTGTAGCCACAAAATGCAGGAAAAAGGCTGGGGGTTTTTGTTGGGTTTTTTTTGTTTGGTTGAGGGTTTTGTTTGCTTTGTCATGCTTACTTTTTCCAACAACTGAGTTCTTTGATTGAGTATTAAAAGAACAATCTCAGGTGTAAGGAATTAAAAACAAAGCAAAACAACAACACCACAAAACCCAAAACAACAAAAAATCTACCACACAAAAAGAACCTTACAATATCAAAAAACAAAAAACAAGAAAACCAAACAAAAAGAACCCACCACAACAAACCAGACCCACCACCACAACCCAAAATAAACATTGCTATATTCAGGAGGCCAGGTGAACTGGAAGATGCTCAGATGGACCTCTCTGTGATTTTAAATCCTTGACCATAAAATTTATGGCTCTTGAAGCTCAAGAAAAGCATTTCCTACCTATTTTGGAAACAATAATTTTGTTATAAGCTTAATTTAGAAATAAAAATGCTGGGAAATTATTGTAGAAATTTTCCCCCCTCCCGTTTTATTTCTAATACCACTGCTCTAATACCCCTACTCACTCTTCTGGAACAGAAGGAGCCTGTGCAAACTTATATACAACCATGGAACAAAATGTCAAGTTATGTATTTTCTTAATTCTGTTTTCTGGCCATCTGGCATCCATTCAGCAAATTACTCTAGTAGATGTTCATCAGGTAATTGCATTTAGGCATCTCGTATTTAAATTTCCAAGTTTAACCTACTCACACGTGGTCTATGTATGTCAATAGACGTAGTCAATCTCAAAAGGCAATTCAACTTATTCTGAGATAAATGTGTAAATTAGCTCAGAAATTTACATTTAGACAACTGAACTGAATGAAATTCCTGCCATTGTCCAGTGAGATTTACCTGCTCATTTAAATGCATTGCTGAATTAGCCTTGATAACACAGACCAATGGGAGACAACTCTTTACTACTGTCTTGGGTAATTTTGTTTGACAGCAAGCATTTGATCAAAAAGGAATGGGAGCACAATCCATAGTTATCAATCCTTGAAAGTTGAGAACAGTGCAGATGACACATCCTGTGATTTACAGCAGCAGTCATTCAAGACTAATCACAAAACTAATTAACATTTCACAACGCAGAGTGTGACAGTTCCACAAGAGCAACCGCTTATGTTGCCATCACCCTAGCAAATTTAAACCCCTTGACTTCTCAAATGCCTTGCAGCAATTTAGTTAATTAACCATCACTTTTTATTTGTTAATGGATTTTTAATAAATCTGATTCCCAAAAAGAGGTGTATTGTCATGTAAAAGATACTAATGTGTTTAATCATAACTATATATTTTAAAGAATTGGTTAGCTGCTGCTAATGTGTTCCTAAAGTGAACACTATGCTGCTATGTATGCCCGTGCTCTTTTGGTACATCAGTAAATCTGTATTTGATATATATGTAACAGGTAAAACATCACATAAATTCAACTTAAAATTATCTTATCTTATCCCTTTCAAAATTTACTCTATCATGTGTTTGTAGAAAGCAATTTCACCTTTTTCCAGTCCTTGTTCCCTAGGCTAAATTAGAAAGTAATGGTTTTAGAGCTTTACTATATGATTCTTTGTCACTGTGATAATCCTGGTTTGCACTTGTTTCACATGGAATTCATCTTTATTTAGGAAAGCATTAATATTGAAGTTACAAATCAATGTCTTAGAAAACCATATTCATCTCTGCAATGTCTTTCACTATATTTACTTTTTTCAGAGCTGCATCCTAGCATTTGTTTATCATCATTCAATAACTACCAAAATACCCACAATCAGTTCCATTCACACATGACTTATGGTTGATGTTTTCTAAATGTATATAAGAATCCAAAAGGTTGTGACTAAGCACTGTATTTTGAGCTATTCCTAGCAATGTAATCCTCAGGGTCATCCAATCCCATGCCACCTTAAGTATTTTTATTTGTGGCATATCAGTCAAAGAACATTCATGTCCAGCTCAGTCCCTGTGAACTCTCTCAACAGCTCATAGATAGTTCATTATTAATACTTTCCCTCATCAGTGTATCATCTCTTTTTCTAAATATATTTCCATTTAAAAAATCAACTCCACAAACAAATGTATATTTGAGCTATTCTTATATACTTGTCAAAAGAAAGATGTAGTGAACATATATGAGAAAGGGGAAAAAGTCAAGCAATGGAAGGAATAGGAATTTATTCTGAGTCTTCAAAATTCTACCAGCTTTTGAAGTGATGATTTATTTTAGTGCAAAGTTTCAGAAGGCTGGTGTTAAGGCTTTTTCACTGCATGCTGTGGGAGAAATTAAAATTAGTATGGAAGCAAAAGAGAGCTATCATGCTTCGTGTGCTCTCAGCTGGAGATCATTGTTTTCCCCATAAGGCTTAAATAGTGAAACAGGATTGTTAGTCATAAAGAGTATCTGGGGATACAGAACAGTTCACGGAAAATTTCCAGATGCTGAGAAGTGGTGCTGGAATTTTCAAACACATTCTAATTTGCTAGAAGCATTTCTCTGTTTTTTTAGCTCACAGCTTCACAGACAGCACCCAACCTACCCAATCTTACCTACCCTAACGACTGTTGCAAATAAACTTTAAAAGACAAAGGGGGAATTAAGTAAAGTAAATAAGCTGAACATATTTTCCAGAAAAGGCGGAGGTTAATTAAAGATTGCCTGAAACTAATGTTATGTTTGTGCTACAACTGTCCATGCTGGTTTTTTTCATGTTCAAGTATTGGAACCAGTGCAAAACTGATCAAAAAAACCCAGATTTATGCCACACCTTTCAGGTATGTCATGTCTCCATCAGTGATTTTGGTAGTTTATCCACAAAGCAGAGGAGGCATTTTTTTTCTGTATCTGCTTTAATCATCCAAAATCCACAGTTTACCCCAGCTAGACCCACTGGCCACTCAACACTTTCCAAATAAAAAAAGAGTGTTCTAACCATAGTTTAAGGCATGTTGACACATGATTGTACAGATCAATGAATAACAACAGGAACGTTGACCTTTACTTCTTTGATCCCAGCTACCAACGATGTTTGCTGCTGCCCCCATGAGGGCTCCATTCTCTTTGCACAAACATATAGCAGAAAGCAAGATTCTATTATTACCTGTTCAAACCTATAGGAAGGGTTTTGTGATGATTAAAAATGGTGAAAGAATCACTTCCTCCTAACAGATCCTCTCCCACCTTATAAACTATGGGAGAAATGCTGACCCAGCTGACGCCCAATTACAAATTTGTTACTGACTGTAACTAAGTTGGATTCCAGCTTCAGTTTATGAGGAGGGTTGAGGGTCCATATTGTAGCTATGATTATTTTTTATTAAATTTTTATTCATGATCCCAAAAAATATTTTAAGTAGAGAAAAACGATAGGATGAATGATTGCTCTTTATATGCTACTTGATAACTTTTTTACTCTTTATGAGAAGAACTTATCTAGATGTATCGTAATTGTTTGCTTTCTGCAGATTGCTTTGCTCTTTACAGCACCTTGGTACCAGCTTCTCAAATTTCCAGGTAGTGCATTAAAACTGCAACCTGTCGGCACCACAAACTATGTAATAAAGAAACCAGAGGCTTAACTGTTTCAGTTTTTTTACTAATGTCTAAAGAGAGGAGGAAGATGAAATAATATTTTGCAGTATCAGGACAATAGATAAAGAAACACAGTACCCATTATGACATGATGCAAATATAGACAGCATTGAGCTGAGGGCATGGGCTCTGCTTACACCTCCACACTCATTTAGAAGATGTAACCCTGCGCTACTCTGCCTGGATTCAGCATAGCCTTGTGGGAGGACAGGCAGGGGAAAGGCAAGACAGCTTGGCTTGCATTTCATTCTGTGCCTTCTCTCCACTGATTTAGAGAGAAATCCATACAATGTAGGAATAACGGGCCTATATTTCTGCTCACATAAGAAGGGAAATCACCTTTACTTTTAAAGGTTGAAGTGAGTACTTCCCTTTAAATTGTGTGAGTGATATTGTTCAATATATGTAAGAAAGGGAAATGAAATGCTAAATTCACCAAAGTCTTAATTCATTGTCTTTCAGAATCTTACTTTTTAACACTCTATTGAATGTTCTCCTTTTTAAATTTCTTTTCTTTTCTTATTTTTTTAATGAGATAACTTCAAAATCTTATCATAAAGGTTTCTGAAAAGGTGAATTCTAGCAACCATTACATGACTTGTAATGACTTCTAGTGAAATTTGTGTTCTTGGGAACAAAGCTCCTCTGAAGCAAATACATTCTGAAGCATATAATCTAGTTACACAAGTGTACTGCATGTACCTACCATTTGTTCATTCAAGCAATATATTATCCTTATACGCCTGGCTAAAAACTATAAGCTGACCTGAAAAAAAAAGACAAAAACCCAAACTAAAAAAAAACACAACAAAAAAAAAACAAAAAGAAACCAGAAAACTCTACTTCTTTCCAAGTTAGAAAGATACATTCAGTTTCCTTTTACATTAATGAGGGTTGCTTTTTCTGCTTTTCCAGGTAAAACACAGGTTATGGGTGAAATCAAGATTGCATTAAAGAAGGAAATGAAGACAGATGGAGAACAGCTGATAGTAGAAATCCTTCAGTGCAGAAATATCACATACAAATTTAAATCTCCAGATCATCTACCAGGTATCACACAGAAACCAGCTTCATGATACTTTGAAAATGTTAAGTAGGATGTATATAAAGTCATTTAACATCAACAATAAAAAGGAATGCTTCTTAATCAGAATCACATATTCCATAGGGTTCTTTCTGAAGTGCTTTTTGCTCCGATGACTAGCTTTAATGAAAATAAAAACATTCCACAGAAGCAAATTAGCTCTCAGAAGTTAATATTTTTAATTTACTTCTGATTGTTAAAAATTAATCCTTTTAAACTGTAATAAAACTGGTAAGTCCCTAGGTTAACAAAGAACAATGATACCTAGCAACAAATTGTATTTTATTGAAAAGGCTTTTTAAAAATAAAAAACTCATGTTAAAAAAAATATTTTCATACATACATTAAGACATCAGGTATTTGTTTCTTTAATGAGAGCATTGTAAACACAAATTCTCTTGGATTTAGTGGGGTGGTTTCATTTCTACACCATGTGAATGAGAACAGAATATGGCTCTGTAAAGTACCATGCTCTGTTTCTTCACAACACTTCCCCTCTGTTGAAATCATTAGCAACAGCAATTATTTCAAAGCTTCTGTATTTAACTCATTGAACTGTTCTTCCCCAGACTTGTATGTGAAGCTGTACGTTGTCAATATCTCTACCCAAAAGAGAGTAATTAAGAAGAAAACCAGGGTATGCAGGCATGATCGAGAGCCTTCGTTCAATGAAACATTTAGATTTAGCTTGAGTCCTGCTGGGCATTCTCTTCAGGTAACTCTGCATTTTATTAAAACCTGATTTTGGATGTTATCCATGCTGTGCTATGGGCATTTGAGACCTATCTTCTACCCTAGTTTGTTGGAAAGAGAAAATTACAAAGGAAATAACACAACTACATAATAATGGAAATATCAGGCTGGAGGAGAGTTTAAAAGATGGTTTAATCCATCACAGCACATTGAGGAAGGGTATTTATAGACCAGGCCTGAAAGTTTAATGCTTGATTTCTTCTTAAAATCCCCTAGAGAAGAAAATTACACATGCTTTCCAATAATTATTTTCTACATATTTAGAAAGTTTAGTGTAATATCTAACTTAATTATGCCATATTTTTAAATTACACTAACCCATACTTAAGTATCCTTACTAAGCACAGTGGAAAACTGATCTGCTTTATTTTTGTAAAAAAGTTTTCACACTGAAAGGTTGTTACCATATCTCTCCTCTCTATTTTTCCAGGCTAAGTAAACAAAATTTATTTAATATATCCTGTTACCTATATGGCTAATTATTTTATCATTCTCTCCAGGTCTTTGAATTCTTTAAAAGTTGTGGTGCCTAGAATTAGACATAATAGCCATAATCTCAGACATTGTTGAATCACCAATTATGCCAAGTCAAATATTCTCTGTGTACAATTGTAAATGAGATTATGGTATTTTCAGGATTTGCTGAAAGGATTTACTTTACCTATGTTCATTTACTTTCACATGGGTAGATAACTAATATAAGCCAGATATGCAGGCTTCCTCTAGTCAGTGGAAAGGGATGGACAATTCCAGTATCTGCATGCCAATCTTATAAGCAAGCAGGGGGAATTGTTGGGAATACTAGCATCCATTTAATATATCCTTAAATCTGGCAGACTGCTGTAAACATGCCAGCTCCATTTTGATGACTAAAGTTGGACTTGATTATCTAAGTGCTTATGTTAGGCTTATTGGTTGTATTATTAACATTAAAGCCAAAATGGATGTTACCTACAAAACAAGGCCAACAAAAATAGATACTGCTTTCCCTGTGTTATGGAGTCCTAACATCCTTATTGATTCAACAGACTCAGTAAAAGACTATTTAAGATGTTGTATTACCTGGGAAAATCCAGAGTGGTCAGTAAAGACTTGCTGAAGTTTAAGAGCTAAAATTCCTGTAAAAACTTTGCTTCCAATGATGGTTTAAAGAGGAAATCATAAGGGGTGAGTAGACCAGTAAAGAAGAACCTACAGAGTCCTATGGGAAAATAAACCATCAAGGTGTTAAGGAGAGAGGTAGTGAAGGAGGTAGCCATAGGAACAGTCAGCCTGAGACTTCACAACATTTCCTCTGAAACTGTGATAAATACTGGAGCTGCACACCAAACCTAAGAGAATAAAGGCTTTAAAAGGAGCAAGAAGTGAGTTTAAAACAAACAAAAAGTGTTTCTTCATTCAACTTGGATTTTGACCTATAAAAACTATTGTCATAAAATATTGTGAATGCTAAATGTTTTAATGGAAAAAGTAACTGGAGAAAATTATTTAACATATTCATGGTCCAGATGGTGGTCCAGAGATCACAGTAGCTATTTTGGGAAGATATCACTACATGGTTGTCCTGTTCTTATATTCTGGCTTATGCACTGCCCTATATGCTATAGGAAGCAAAATATTTGCCTGGAAAGTTCTGTGATCTGACTCAGTACAGGCTTTCATACCCATCAATCAATCAGTTTCTCCTGCAAATTAAGCTGGCTGATTTGAATGCTGAATTTGAGAGTGCTGGATGTTTAGGGGCAAAGAGGTGGACATTGTCAAAAGAGATAAAAGGCAGGGAAACAAAACAAGAATGTATAGAACAAAAATGCAATTTGGAGTCTGGAGAAGGAGGGGAATAAGAGCAAAGAGAGAGAGTAAGACATGTCAAACAGTAATCATAGAAAATACATTGTAAAGATACAGAAAAACCAACTAGAGGCTAAGATTAGGACAAGGATCTGCACTCTAAAAATCCAGAACAACAACTGTGAATATTAGCTACATAAATTGGATCATCGGCTATTGAGAGAAGCAAAAAAGAAACACAAGAGAGGAAGAGAAAAGAAGAGAAGAGAAGAGAAGAGTCATCTGGTCGAGAGTATTGAGAATAAGTAAAAAACCCTAAGGATTGGAAACCGAGACTAGCTCATTCAGAGTAACAAAGCTGGAATTTAAAGCCTGAAGCAGGGAAGAAACAAGGCTGAGAAACAGACAAGCTAGAGAAGCCAGATACTAGGAATCCAGCTGGGAGGAGTGGGAAGAAGAATCGAGGACAGAAGCGATGAAAATTGCTGTTAGCAATTTTTTCTATCCCAAAACTGTGTATGTGTCAGAGTGAAAACATTCTGCAGAAAACATTTTGACAGGTCTCAGGCAGGCACTTGCCTCAGCCCCTGGCAGCTTGCTCACTCACTTCCCTGATTCCCTTGTTCCTTGGCAACCCACCTGGGACTCTTCTGGAAAGCACTAAGCTCCTGGCTCCTTTGCCTTGTTCGCTAGCTGGCTCCTGGCTGACCACCTCGCTGCAATTAGAAATACATAATGCCCTATGTGAAGGTAATGAGAAAACCCCAGAAGAACATTTTTCACAGATGTTCTGGTTTGGCTTGCCAGCTTTTAGGCTGTCCATTTCTTCAGGAAGCACTGAACCAAGTGACCTAGAAGCTGCCAGCAGTGGAGGCAGTCTGCCTGTTTTCACCAAGGATGGGTTTTCTGATGAGCGAAGTAGTGTGGAGTTCCCTAATAGCTCAGTTACTAAAAGTCTTTTGGTCTTCCCTCCTCAAACCTGTAGGTGTATGTAGGTGTCTAAACTGTTCAAGTATGTATATTACTTACAAATTAATATCAAAATTGGCCACAGAAATGGCAAATTCATCCAGGAAAATTAAGTAAATTTCTTACCATTTTTTTTTAAATTTTCATTGTACTGTAAAGTTTCCATTTTTTAACTTTGTTTTCCAAAGGAGAACGGAAAATTTTCAAAAATGTTCAAGTTCTTGAGTACTGGAAACTCTAGTTTTTCTACAGTTCTGTTACATGTCTGTTGCCGTATGGTCCTTTCCAGAATCTCAGTGGAGTACAAAATCCTTGAGTTCTGCCACTCTTCTGCTAGACTAGATCTGTGAAACCAAGCAACAAAATGCCCTATTTTCTCTCCTGCTGGTTCACACAGAGGGTGACAGCCTCCTACTGTTCTCAGTTTCCTCCCTTGCTCATTGCCGGAGGTCTGCTCAGTGACTGTGAATATTATAAACCTGCTGCAAATCCTATCATGGAACTGCAATTTTTCATGAGTTCTTTTTCTTTTTGGAAAACCTAGGAAGTAGTTGAAAAAAAAAATAGAAGCATTGAGCTTATGGATTCAGTTAATAATTAAAAAATTATAGAATTTATCTGACTGTGTAACTATTACTCATTCCCTGAAGTATATACATTATCAAATGTATTTACCCCAGAAACACATAGAATGAACCTATAGATCCACAGAATGAATCAAGTCCTTCAGAGAAAGCTATTGCTTGCATGGCATGGACCTGCTTGGCTGGAAAACGTGTGCCTGTACGATCCATCAGAGAGTCTTGAACTCCCAGCCTGCATAGCTCACAGAAGTGCTGGAGCTATTCCTTGCCCTTCCCACTCTCCATGTCTGTGGCTCTCAGCAGTGATGTCATTTCAGACCAACTCTACATTTCAGGTTGGACTACTGCTTGATGAGGTCAGAAGCAATAACTCTGGACTTTCTCAAACACCAGTCTGCCCTGCGTCATAGCCTACATGCAGAGCATCCTCTGACTTCTATGCACTTAGAAAGAGCTCATACTTTGCCTGCATAAGCTTTACCCTGTAACTTAAAACTTGACCTTGTGTTTGCCTTTGGTACAGATTGCTCACTGAAGATGAAGATTTTCATCTAGTTGCCACATCCTATGATAATAAAATAGAAGAGAGGGAAGGTTCAGTTTTCACGGGGCTTTTTTCTGTTGGAAAGATGACTCTACATAAAGGGTTATGATCAGTGTTTCTTTCCACCTCTGTGGGTACTAAAACAGAGCTCAACATTTCTGAATCTTTTATGTTTGCCAGCAAATGCAGGATGTTACTATGCATAATGATAATTATTTTTTGTTATTATTATTTTCCCAGATTCTGCTTGTCTCCAATGGAGGGAAGTTTATGAAAAAGACACTGATTGGGGAAGCTTATATCTGGCTTGACAAAGTGGATCTAAGGAAAAGAATAGTAAACTGGCACAAACTGTTGGTCAGCTCCACACAAACACACTGAGCAGAGCTGTCCCCTTAGGGCACAAAACCTGCAGAGTCTGCTATATACAGCATCACTCCAAGACTATAGTTTGATATCATTATGTTTAGGTAGTCTTTCAGAATACAAAGTAGAAAAGAGCAGTCTCTGGGCTACATAGCACACTTAAATGAGGGCTAGTACACTTGTTTTGCTGCAAAAGACAGCAAAGTAAAAGAAAACCTGGGCCCAGAAGTTCAAGTGAGGCTGTTTTGAAGACTGATATGAGGGCTCTGTGTTGTTGGACTCTTTGTGAAGAGAGTAACTGTGAAGGAAATAATGAAGGCTGGAAGTCAGGTGTTAATGAAGAGTTCGGCTGCAGCTGGAGGTAGCGTGATGGGAAGAGCAGTCTGGTTTTCTGTGCAACCAGAAGGAGATCTTTTTATGCAAAAGCACCTACGGTGACTGACTTTCCAAATCTCACTTATCAGAAGTGCAAAACTTGTTCCTCTGCACCTTAGGATCTCTGATAATTTGCTGTAGTGAGATTATGCCACTTGACACAAACTACAAGGTGTTTGCAAGAGCGGTAATGTTATTTTGCATTACTTTTTATTCCTTGTTTCATTTTCCTTCAGAAACTATACTGTGGAGAATCAGATCTGATTATTTCATTTGTTTCTGTATGTTAACAATGAATATAAACCACTGTCCTAGAATGTAATAGGTTAAACTATATTAATGGTCTATAATTTGGGATGTGGTTTCAAAGTGAAAGGATAGAATGTAAACTCCAGTACATCAGGAAGGAAAAACACTGTTTTGATGTCAGTAACACTGTACTCGACCCTACCCTTTTAATCAGCAGTTTTAAAAAAAAAAAGTTTGGAATTTAAGAGAATTAAGCACTGGAACTAACACAGTTATTTCAACTAGTCCTTCCGTTTTTCAGCAACCAGTCTTATTCTGAAACTGTATGGAGACAATGAATTCTGGACTACTCTGTGGGCACTTTCGAGCAGTAGACTTACCATGCTGACACCAACCCTCTCAGTGCAGGGCTCTGTCTCAACACTCGAAATCTAAGGGAAAGGGATAACAGGGAAGTTACTGCCTGGATGCAGTTTTATAAAAGAGAATTAAGAATATCTTCTTTCTGTCTCAGGTGAATGTCTGAGTATAATCCACTCAACAGCATGGCTCCTCAGTTGAAAGTAAATAGGATAGTAACTTCCAACATTTAAGACTGTGTCAGCACTTCCATACCTGAAGTCCCACTTTCAGTGGCTTGAAAATGAGCAGTTAGCTCACTTTGGGAAGAAACCACTGGCAGTTATGGTTTAGGCTGGTTGCTGTGTTTTCCCTCACACCAGTTTTGAAGAAGAAGGGAGAGACTTTTCTCCCATTCCTAAAAGTATAGCAGTTTCTTTAAAAAACAAGAATCAATATGGTCCTAGCTCCCCTGTTGCTCAGAAGTTAATATTTCACAGCTTCATTAAAAAGTAGTTTCCCATCAAACAACCCTTATGACCTTCATACATTTAAAAGGAAAATTACTGAATTTCTGCACTTCAGACATTTATTTTTCTTGCCCAATAAGGACTTTTCACAAATTATTTGATGTATGTCTTCTTATGCTTTCTGAATATGTGTAATACACTTCCACAGGTTGTGCAAGACCAACTGACAATATTCTGGAAAATAACATATACTTTAAAATAAAAAGGGAAAATTAAGGCCCAGCTTATTCAGAAGCTGGACAGACCATGAAAAAGATACACCATTTAATCTGGTGACACTTCCCACATACAGTTTTCAGTTTATCTTTGTCAACCTAAAGTAACAAGAAGATAAAGGAATATGAGGAGAAATACACAGAAGTTATTAATGCTACACACATCAAGGAAACTCCTGTTGTCAATAATGTGCTGGTAGCCTGCTTAACTTGCAAGCAGAGCAGTCTTACCAAAATCTTCTTAGTGATCTTAAAAACACAACATCACTGACAGTGGAAGGATGTGTGCTTTAATGTTGAATTTTTTGCTTTCACCAGTATATGTATGCCCTACCTCTCATAAATTTTAAAAACAGTATTTTGGAGTTATTGTAAACATCTTATATGTTTTGATGTTGTGTATGTTTTTATAAGATAAATAATTCAAAGAAAAAAATCCCCTATCAAACCAAAAAAATCCTCTGTGGATATATTTGACATATGTGTTGCTCTTTTGGTGGGCTATTTTGCATTCCTGATGGCTATAGTGTGTTCTTTTTTTTGGGAAAAAAAAAAAAAAGACCAAAAAAAAATTGTCCCGTTTCAATTGCTGTGTGAAGTACAAGCCATGAGGTGTGCAATTTTGTGCAAACTGCTGGTAATTTTGTTCTTGCTAAGATTTATTATAAAGACAGCAAGTCACGGTGGTAGTTGCTATGGAGATTTCCAGCAGGAACAAGCACTATCTGGCTGCCTTACTGGGAAGCCTGTAATCATCACTCTTAATTGAGAAAGCAGACAGGCATGCTTTGCTCTCACACACATACAAATGTGGCCAATATTTTTTATAAAATAGTTGTGTTGAGTGGTACAGCTGCGGCTGTATAGAACAGCTACCTTTGTGGGGTATATCACCTGTTGGCAACTGGTTAAATTCAAGCATCTTTGATTCTCTGAACAACACGTACAATGTTTCTGCATGTTGAAATGGTGGTTTCAGACTCCCATCATGAAACACAAAGAGTAGAGTTTGTCTGGGATGCAGCACTGCCTTGGCCAGCTGCAACAGACAGAGCTCCTGTGGTGCCACCCAGGATAGGCTGGTGACAGACCTGGCCCCACGCACTGTCCCTTTCCTGAGACAAGCATCATTCAGAGGTCAGAGGATGCTTTCAGTGTGTGCCAAGTTCCCTTTCTTGACCAAATTTCTAGGTCGTACTGGAATCACTCTATGCAACATAGATTCATGTTTGAATGCATATTTTTCTTTCTTTTTTTTTCTTGTTTTATGAATGAAGTCAGGAAAAACTCTCTTGTGACAATGTTTTTTAAAAAAATAATCAAACAAGGACTATTAGTATTTTTTTACTTTTTTGTATATATCTCAGTATATTTTTTTCACTTTTTTCTCATTAATTTTTGTTTCTTTTGTCTGGCCAAAAGTACTTAGATGTGGCAACAGCTTTTATAATTTCTGAGTGAATGATTATTAATGAGTTCACACATTTCCACAGTTGCTTTGAAGACACATATTGCAGGGAGGCAACAGCAGAGGCATTTTAACTGTTTTTATTCATAAATCTGCTGAATCAACAGAGATTGAAGCTGCTTCTTTGTTCAAGGCCTTGTGTAGTGGAAACAAGTTGAAAAATGAGCAAAAGCACAGTGTATGTGTTTACAGATGACAGGGATTTCTAATGTGATCATCATTATTATTATGCATACAATGAGCAGCAAACAGCCACTTTTTTTTTTTCAGGTTAAAACTAGACATGAGAGTTTCTATGATGAATGTTGAGCTAGTTCTTTATCATTACACTTTAAAGGGATAGTATCCAGGAGCAATGGGTGCTGCTGCTTTATTATTACCCATGTTTTTACATTACATGAATCCTGTATGGAAGAAACAAAAACCAGTTGAAGTCAATAACAACCTATCTGTAGGCTTAAACTGGCTTTAAACCAAAACCTAGGAAATATTTGAGTTATTTTTCTGGATGCTGGGTGTTCACATGGTTAGGCTGTGGGATATGGTAGCTGGTAACCAGCTGATATTGATTCTTACTTTAAGGATAATGATGAAGAAAAAGAAGACATCTACTATATTGTAAGCTAGTGTGTGCCCAATAGAGATTATTTAATTAGGATTTAGTTTCATGGAGATATCATAAAGATGTTAATACTATTTTTTTAAATTATTATTTGAATCATAACTGACACTATTTTTAAGTACTTTATTTTCATTGCTACAATGTTGAATGTCCCAGATTCCATTATTTGAGTATATATCTAGATATGTACATACCTATGTGAATAACAGAGGAAATTTGCATTTGTGTGAGTGTAACTTATAAAGGTAATGAAACAGAGAGGAAATTTAGTGTAAGAATCCACCTACATTATATTTAAACCTTAGTCCTACATGCCTTGTGAATTTTCAGTACACCTGGCATGTAGGATCAGTTGCTCTTTATGAATACATGTTGCCTTTAGAAGAAAAATAGAAGGAATAAGTGAAACCGGATACTCTCTCTTTAAATCATAGGAAGCATTTTAATGTTTTTATATGTTTTGTTTTATTATTTTGAAGAGATTAATAAGCAAATATATTGATGAGCTCAAAAGTTATAATATATATAGATATCCATAACTCAAGATAGATTATTTGAGTGAAAGCCGTCTTCTTAATTTGTTACCCTGTAAATAAGTATACATTTTTGTAAAACAAACTGAGTTTAAATTATTAACTCCATCTGACATCCAAGCATGTGAATGTGTCTTTATTTGATTGTATCTTATCGATGTTCAGTGACGTGCTCAGGTGCTCAACAATGGCTGACTAGCGTGTGTGCTGTCATGCTACAGACAACGTGTACAGCATACCCAATGTTTAAAAAAAATCCAAAAACACCAAAAAACCCCACAAAAAAAAAAACTACAAAAAAAGATTAGTCCTTGGAGAAATGTAATGTTTCCACAGTGAATGTTGCATGCATAGATGGTGGTTTGTTGATACACATTTTGATTTGAATTTCTTTTAATTTTCATTTTGCTTCCAGATTCATCAGGAAAAAAATTACAGACTTGATCTAAAATGTTGTAAAAACTGAAACAAAAGCAGTATGAGAACTGTATAAAAATGCTTGTAAATCTGTCTCAGTTTTCACTTTATGTATAAATCCATGTCATGGTTTTGTGATTGTATACAGGATGTATCTTGAGAACTTATGCAAATTGTGCTGTATAAAGGCTGTTATCCCAGTCTGACAAATAAATATTTAAAATATCTAGTTTAGTTTCTTTTCCCTAATTAACAAGAAAAACTACTTTGCTGGTTCAGATTTCCCATTTGTTGACCACAGAGGTGTTATTGTAATACTGTACACACTGCCAGTATCCATCCGTCCTATTGCAACATTAGCTTATCTCCCAGAGTATCACTAATATTCCACATTTCATTTTGAAATAAAGGATCATTAGTTCATCAGAATCTTTATTCAAACAAGCCAGAACCACAATCCTCATGCAGCTTGCTGGTATTGCCACACAGAAGAATCTTTGGCATCCTGTATAGAAAACAGAAATATATGCATATATCAACACAGTTTAGGAATGTAAAGAGTTTTGTCTCCTCACTGCGAAAAAAAGGTTAATTGGAAATGTAGTCTAACTCTGAACCCTTTTAAGTATCTACTCTGTGCCTTTCAAGTTCCTGACGAAAGTAAAATAAAAAAGTACCTAATAAACCTTTCAAGGGATTTTCTGGCTCTTTCCTCCAATAGAAAGAAGGTTTCCAGGAACAGTGTCTTTTAGCCTTTATTATAAACAGAAAAGCAGTTTCCTTCAGCAATTCTTTTTGTATTAGTGAATAGTACCTGACTTGTAGAACATCAGTGGGATTTCCCATAGAGCTTGCAATTCTGAGACATCTCTAGACCTGTATTTATTAAATTTTGGTAGTTTCACTCTTTGATACAAATAATAAAAAATTCATGCTCCTGAAATAAAATATATTGATGCTTGAGTCTGACACCTAGAGCACATATCCTGGAATGTTTTCTCTCAGTTAGTGTTCCTCTCTCAAAAAATAATGTAGTGAGAAATAGGCAGGACCTTTAAGGATACCTCAAGAACAAAGATGCCCTTTTTAACATTGGACTACTTGCTACAGCAGTGACAAAAGCTAATTTCTTCTTAATAACCATCTGAAGCCAAGCTTCAGTCTTCCCAGTACCTGCTTTAATTGCAAAGATATATGTTCAGGGTACTTTGGGTGCCCCTATTCGAGGAAATAGTCATAGCTACAAACAACACTTCACCCCATAGTCAGCCCTGTTTCTCAGCATCCTTTTTATTTTGGTGAGGTAGCTTCTGCCCAGCATGGTGGCCCTCTGGAAATGGGTAGAAAGCATTTCTGAACTGCTAGGAGCTTCACGGGACAGAAAGCGACTGAAATTAGCTGCTGTGGAAGCTGGAGGTTTATCTGAATCTAGGTTCAGGAAACTAGCGTACAGAAAGAAAATCCCAGTATCCTTTCACACACAGAGAGATAATGAATAAATAATATGCCTCTTTTTAAATAATTAACAATGTTTAACAAAAATGTGTGTTTATGTAGTTAAGGCACTCAGCAAAGTGCAAAGTATGCATGAAATATTTCCTCACAGTGCTATTGTGGGGTTTAATCTAACAGCTATATGTGATATACAATGTGAAAATGGGAGTCAGTCAGTACATGGGATATTGTTAAAATATAGGCTGAAATTAAGGCTCGTATAGAGAGAAGTCCCTGAAAAATATTCACAGAGATTCCGGTTGGCATTCTGAAGCTAAGGTCAGGTCCCTCTGTTCTCAGACACCGAAATCAGATACCAAATAGTCCCTAAACTCAGTGTGAGAAAAGCTGCAGGCTTCGACTGTCGCAACTGAGGAGCCGCGCTGCCCCCTTGTAGCATCTCCTGGCACTGCAGCTCCATTGCACGGCCACTGCTGCTAGAACTGCTTCAACAGCTACGTTTTGTATCACTATTTTTTATACCAAGATAGGTCTAACTCACTCCTGTCTCCTCCAATGAAGTCATGTATGAGGGACATCTGCTCTGCTATTCTGTCCTCTCTTCAGAGCACACTCTTTACAGGACTTTGTACTCAGACCTTCTCTTCTTACAGGTTTTACAGCTTTGTTGATTCAAGGCAGTTTGGTTTCTCTTATGTTAGTAACTCAAGCATCTCTGGACATAAGGCATATTGTCCTGACCATGAATCTCTGTGTGCTTTGGGACATCTCTGCCTTACAGAAGAGTATGAAGAAGATATGACAAGATGCAACAGATAGAAGTTACAACGTAAGAAATTCTGCTTATATATTTGGAAAAAAAAATAACAGTGGGGTAATCAAACACTGGAAAAGGTTCCCCACAGCAGTCTGATACACCTGGACTTGCTTTGAGCAGGGGTGGAGAATCTGACTAGATGACCTGCCATTGTCTATGACTCCAGAGTTCATGTAACAGCAAGAAATTACATCCTTGTATTATCACTCCATTTTTTAAATATTCAAAGAGAAGGACAGTGCCTCTGGCTTTGCAGATGTCAGACACAGCAATATACATTATATCTGAGTTAGATTAATCGTCAGGCTTTATTTGTGTTTGTGACATGAAGTGCTTCTATACAAAGAAGGAAGTGAGCAGTGTTCCTTGTTGGGTAGCAGTGCAACCCCATTGCTCTTGAGTGAAATTCATTGTTGGCCAATATAAATCTTTCACATTAAAGACATACAAAGCGTGTCTGCTTAATTGACTGTGCCAGCTGGAATACAGAAGTCTACTCCAGTTTTAAAGTTACTAGTTTGCTAAAAGCCTTTCTTCTTTCTGGTCAAAAAGGCAAAAAATAGAAAGTGATGAAGTGAAACACAATCAGGAGAAGGACGATCTCCTGCCTGACTCATGCAGGCCAGAATCATATATGCTCTCCCACTAGCTGCAATACTGGCCCAATAGCTACATCTGTACTCATAAAAAAAAAATTAAGTGACAGGGCTCACCTTTTTCCTTGTAGGCCACCTGGAATGAAACAGCTCATGCTTAAGTGACTCAGAACAACTAACTTTGCAAAAAATCACCTATCAAGAGCAGTCTCTGGCATTAGATGTATGTGTGCCACCAGATATGTTAGAGCTGTATTAAGGGATGTGCTAATAAGAAAGTCGTATGGACAACTCCAAGTCAACTGCAAGTCAATGCTCTAGCCCGTAGCCTGTGTGGAACTGATTCTCACTGAATATCATATCATATTTGGAGAAAAATATATTACAATGGTCTTTAGAAGACATTGAAACTAGAAGCCATTCGAATGCTTCAGGTGCCGTTTAATAAAACTCGAAGGACATGTAAGCTAAAATCATAAAAATATTCAAGAGAACTACTATTATTATAAGTCTTCCTCTTCCACCTTGGAGGACAACGTCTGGCATTGCTGACATCAATGTCACCATGTATCAGGACAGACTGCAAGAAAAACAAGTGCAACAACAAGGATCCACGAACAAGCAAAATAAAGGAAAATCACAAACTCAAATGGCTAGATTTCGATAGATTGGGTGGTGGAATCACTAGCCTATATGGTTCTGCTCCTACTGCGAAATTTGCCTCTTTGATGTCTGGCTGCTAAATGACTCAGCTTCAACAGGATTCTTAATGCAAAAATGTTTGAACAAGAAGGACACTAGAATGGTGGTTAGGTACATTGGCTGTGAGCTGCTGTACAGTGAAATTTAGTCTTGAACACTGTTGCCCTATTTCCTTGTGCATTTAGTCCATTGCTTTCTTGTGACCTGAAGTCAAAACAGAAACTCTCCTTAGACTAGTCTTCTCAACATATTCTTCGTTCCAGGAATAGCTATGGTACAGAGTCCTCCTACTCAGTAAGGAGCAACAGGAGACTCTCAGAAATTAGGTTTCATTTCAGAGTTATTTTAGTTGGTGAAATATTTGACCTGTAATTTTCATTTTTTCCAAACTAATTCACTTCTCTTTGTGCCTGCATAAGCTCAGGCTGCAGTGTGAGGCTTTAGTGGGTAAAAGGCAGAGATCCAAGTTGCTGCATGGCGCTAGATCTTCTCTCCTGCCTTAGGAGCCTCTGTGACAAAAAGAAACAGCCACTGGGTCAATCAGCAACAGGTGGGTTCCAAAAGTCAAGCAGACAAAGAAGAGATGCAGTATTGAGGTGAAAGTGCAATGGGACTAATCCAGGGCCTAAAACCCTTATAGTTCACTTTTTATGAGAGAAGGTCCAATATTTAATCAATAACACATCAGCACAGCTACTGGAAGAGCATCCAGTTCTCCAGAAATTTCTAAAAGTGGTCTGTTCACTGGATTGTGATACTACCTGCTCTTATTCATAGAAAGTATTTGGTTAATTTATTTCTAATTAATCATTGGAAACATTACTATTCATTATTAAATTTATTTCTGAGGGATGTGTGTATGCTTAAGAATAAAAACCAGTAGTGTTTAAAAATTCATGTTGCAAATTCATCATACAAACCTGAAAAATTCTATTAAATTGAGGATTTAAGGGATTCAGAGAGGATTTTGAACAAACATTCACTGCTAATCCTAAAAGTAGGAGCTATAATGACTCCAATATCTCCCACTCAGCATCAGAAAATTACAACATACTGTTAGCACACAAAGATTTAAAGTCTTGCTCCAGATACGAATTAATCACTAATCATTATCTACGAAGAAAAGCTGAAAGCAATGCAATAATTACAAAACAGGTAAGAATAAGATAACTTCCATGAGGAGTATTTAAAACTCTTTCCAGAAAAACAAATTTTGTGGACATAAGGGTATTAGAGTATAAGAATTGGATGTGTGTACCAAATCACTATATTCATACTTAACTCAAAATTAATTTTCCTTGACTGGCATTTCAAAATAAAGAAGATTCAAAATGTGATACTTTTAGACATTTTTATGCTCATGAAACAGGCAATTTGAAAGCAAGTCCTGATAATGCTGAGAAATGTCTGCATTCTACATTTCAAGACTTACCAAGAACAATAAAGATGGTTATAAAAATTTGCAAGCTTTTTCATCCATGCAATCCACAAAAAGTAGGGACATGCTATTCCTTTTCTTTCACAAGTGGAAGAGCTGAGGTAGAGGAAAGCTACAAGTCTTTTTCCAAAGGTCTTCAAGTTACCACTAATTTCTCATTTTTCCTTTGTAAATCCTAGGCCTTACTCAGTCCCTTCCTCTAAGAAGAAATGAAATAAATAAAATCTTATTTCAATGCTGTGTTCTGAAGAACAAGTTAATAAAACCTGGAATAATTTTTTTATGTCTAAAGAGAGGAGGTCAGAAAGGAAGCTGCAACTCAAGAGCAGTAAGCATTCATGCTGACAGCAAGTGCCTGGAGCTGGCATGTTGTCTTTGAAGCAGATTTGGCCTGAACACATTTGGGTAACTGTTCAGAGATGCTTGCAGTCTCTGCTCTAATTGACAATGGTAATAACAGGCTTATTTTCATCAATAGCTTTGAGTATTCAGAGGAGCTTTTAGAACCTGGGGGCACTTCATTTTTGCTTCATTCTAGGCATTCAGAAAATGGAAAAAAAATAAAATAAAATTAGCTACTTGAAAGCTAAGATTCAGTTTGTTAGGACTATACTCTGTTCCCAATCTCATCTAGTGTGACTTCAGGGCACAGTAGAATTTAGTATTATTTTTCTACTTTTCATTGTTGTATTGCAGATAGAAGCATGTAAGAATGTAAACTTTTCAACAGCTTTCCTTCCAAAGTTCACTTGATGTCATCTTTGTTCAGCTAATATTGGTGGTTTCTGCACGTGGATGCTAACACGGCAAGGAAAATAATTCACCAGTATTTTTTACTATTTCTGAACCCCTTGAAAACACTCTTGCTATAGCAACACCAAGTAATAATACCAAGCAGCAGCAACAGTTTTGCCAGTACCACCTGACTTCTTTTAAGATGTAGTGCATTCAAGTTTGCTCTGATTCAGCACTGTGCTGTCAGTCACCATACTCTGTGGGGAGGCTGGAGCAGAAAACAGACAGATATTCTCACACACTTCTTTAAAATTCTGATATACGTACCCTAGTTACATAGTAAAAGTCAACACATTAGAGATGACTGCCGAGTTGCAGCAGCAAAGTGTGGCAAATGGCAAATAAAAGAGGAGCACTCTTTCTCTACCAGAGGAGGTCGAGGACCTGCTGCAGGTACCTGACAGCACTGCCTGGGCACAGTATCCGTACCCAGGGAAGAGGGGCTGGAACCATCCTGCTCTCCTTCTGCTTCTGTCCCTGTTTCTGCAAGGGGCTATGACTGCCCTTTGTACCTTCTTGTTATCTCCTTTGTACTTTCATGCTATATGGGATGTTTTACATGCAATGCACACATGTTCCTTGTCTCTGCTGTGCCAGAACCAGGTTCTGCCCAGCTCCCAGGGCTGCATTGCTTCAGTGAGCAGCAGTACAGCAGATGAGATTTGTATTCATGCCCTTAGGACCCCTGTTGTCATACTATACCTACACTCTTGAGGCCTCAGCTTATAGAGAGGAAAAAAGACAGTACCTGTGACCCATTTGCCTTGGAATTAAATCTACTCAGTAATTACAAGTCTCTAGTAGATTCAGACCCGTTTCCAATTACACAAAAATTTAATCTTTATTTTAATGGATGTGATACACTCTATGTCTACAAATGTGCAAGAGAGAAACCCAAAGCCCAGTCAAGCTGTGTATGGATCAACAAGAAGACCTAGAAAATAAAAATATATTTTAAAACCTAAAAATAAAAAGTGTCTTATTTTTTCAATTTTAAAAAATCCCAACCTATTAATTACTCTTAACATTGTAGATCTGTATTACCAAAGAACAGTTAATACATTTCAAAAATTCAGGCATTATACTCCAGGCTGGAGGGAGGCACTTTATCTTTCTCAAGAGTAGAAGTTAAAAACCTTTTTCTGGACTTAGACACCTACAGTGGATTGAGAAAGATAGAGAAATTGGTATTATTGTGCATATAACAACAACTAGACACTCATCTGAAATGATCATGGTTCATATTTGGATTTTTTCCTACCTATTTCTCATCAAGGTGTTGAAAACAGGTTTTCTTTCTTTACTAACTTCATCAGGCCCGTATCCTTCTCTGTGCTGAGCCCCAGGAGCCCAACGAAACCTCCAGCCAAGGCAAAGGTCACCCAGGGTCCTAACCCATGGGTTGGACAAGAAATCACTGGTTTAGAACATCTTTCTGGGAGCTGAGGTGTGCTCAGGCTACACAGTAATCACTCATATGAGTTTAAGAAGATCATCTACACTCCTTTAAGCTATTACTCTTTAAAGCTAAAGGTCTAGCGGGACCAGGAGTTTAAATAGATTGTTCTCCATCACCCTTTGTGGCGTTGAGCTTGAGATGTAATGTACAGAGCTTGTTCATTAGACACCCAAGTTTGAAGATTAAACACAGAAGGCAGTGACGGTGGCTGAAGCGCCCTGGTGGGGTTAACCCAACAGGTAATGCCCAAAATGCATGTCCTCACCAGCCACCAGAACCAGGCACATGAGCTACAGCACTTGTTTTAAACCTCACATGACAGCAGAAGTATATTGGGTTTTCTGTGAGGGGTTGTGGTTCTGGTTTGTTTTTTGGTAGCAGGGAAGGGCTATGGAGATAGCCCTGTAAGAAGCTACAGGAAAGCTCCTTCAGCTCTAAAATGTCAGACCCACCTCTGACCAGGGCCAAGCCAATCAGCTCCCCTGCCAATTAATGTATTAAAGGGGAGTGCAGTGCATGCTCGCTCTGTCTCTTGCACCAACCCCAACCAGTGTGACCCCAGGTGTGTGTGGTGTGACTCTGGCCCTGCCAGCCAGACTGAGCCAGGCTGGTCCCAGCTTAAGCTTAAGCTCCACTGCAGCTCTAGCCCAAAAGAGAGAACTGGGAACTCTTCAAAACCATCAGAAGAGACCTGCAGCAGAGAAAGGAGAACATGAGGAGAACAACTGTGCAAAACACCAAGGTCAGTGAAGGAAGAAAGGAGATGGAGGAGTGCTGCGATTGAGAGACGGACCGCAGCTTGATGCAAGCAAAATGTCGGTTTATTGTGTGCAGTGACTTCCTTATATATGTTTACATGGGCTGCGTATTTTAAACTGATTGGTTCATTTGCGCGGGGCTGCATTTGATTGGTCAGTGATGCACTGTTACACTAACAAACACCTCTTGCCTTTCAGGCAGAGCCCCTGATGCCTTTCTCAGCAGGGTGCCTGGAACTTGCTTTTCTCAGGGTTGAAATACCTGTTTTTCCGGTCCTTGTTTACCCCTTTTATGGTCATGACTTGAGCAGCACTCAGGGTCCTGCTCCCCAGGCCCTGTCCTACAGAGGAGGACAAGTTGCAAGGAGCTAAGGTTTCCCCTGCAACCCATGGTGAGAGTACAGGTCGACTGGTCTGCAGCCTTTGGAGTTCACCGGTGGGGAAGAGGCTGTAACTCCGGGCAGTGTGTGCTGGAGCAGTTCGTGCATGAGGGAACTGCAGCTGTGGGCAGACCCACATTTGGACTTTCGTGCAAGACTTTTCCCATGGGATGGGTGTCACATGAAAGCAATGGGAGAGTGGGAGGAGTCCTCCCTACCCCCTGAAGAGGAAGGAGCGGCAGAGACCACATGGGGTGAACTGACTGCAATTCCCATTCCCATCCCCCTGTGCCACTGGGAAAAGCGGAGGGAGGTAAAGAAACCAGGAACAAAGTTGAGCCCGGGAAGAAGGGAGGAGTGGGGGAAAGGTGTTTGACTTTAAGATCTGGTTGTATCTCTCACTGTTTCTACTCTGATGTTGGTAACAAATTAAAATTGTTTGGTTTTTTTCTCCCCATGATGAGTCTGTCTTTTACCCATGACTGTTAAGTGGTGAGGAAGGCCCTCCCAATCCTTATTTTTTTCTAGCCCCTTTTTGGGGGTATCGTGGTGCTCAGTTGCCTATTGTGCCTAGACCATGACAAGAAGCTATGGTATTCACAAAATCTCTCTAATTTCCAGAGTGGTATTGAAACTAATCTTCTTAAAAGCTTAATTTGTTAGACTCAAAAGTTAACCCTGACTTTTAAAAAATGTGTTGTAGATTAAGTAAACTTGAACAAAAAAATAAGGAAGATCTTGCTTGTTAAGGGAAAAAAAGTGCTCATTAAATACATCCCACTGTCAATCCAACTGAGTTGTTGTTTTAGGAAGTATTAGTCACTCAGAAAGGTGCTTGGAAAAGTGAAAAGCTGGAGCCTGCATCGACATTCCAGTTGTATTTGTGTATATTCACACTGTTAAGTAGTTACCCTGACAAGGAACCAGATGCATATTACCTCCAGTGTGGGCTTTTCAGAAATACTTCAATAGTTTGTAAGCGTAGACTTATGAAGAAATATACTTTTCACATGCTTATAGAGTAAAAGTGAGTGAGAGCATGAAAAGTTTAGGTTTTGTGCAGTAGTTGCTGATTTTGTTCTGTGTCAACCAGAACAGCAATAATAACAACAGCTATTTTTAGTTGTAGAAAAGACAAGAACTATTACTAAGATATTGTGGTGTTCTCTCTTTTATTACCTTTTCATGATAGTCTTAGATCTGTGATATATTTTCAAGATCAGATACATTTTAGCTGGTCTTCGAAACCCTTCATTCAAACTTCAAAAGAATACTAAGAACGCTGACTAGGCAACAGCCTGGAGACATGAGAATGAGGAATAAACCAGTGTGTAAACTCTCTGAGGAAGAAAACCCAGGGGCTACATAAATCTGGAGCACTCTCCACAAACACCTGCTATCATTTTTATTTAGAAGATATCAGTTGAAGATGAAGACAATATGACTGGATCTTATGATGATATAAAAATGGTGATAGAGTTAGAAAAAAAAGCAGCTTTTCTATAATGATACACTAAAGAAAAGCTAGTAAGCATTTTATGGAAAATTGCTTTATGTGGACACTTCTATTAATTTCCACATATTTTAAATGCTATTAACAGTGACATAACTACCTAGAAGAACCTAGTTAAATATTTTTTGTGTTTTACTTAGAATAAAGATCAGTTGGAAGCTGCAATTCTTGCATCTTTTATTAGGGTTTGTGAAACTCAGAAGTTTAACTCTAAGCTTCAGATAGGATTTCTTTTTTTTCCCTGACATTTAAAGGCTGTTGATTTTAAGGCAAGCAGCAGATGGCAGCAGCGAAAGCAGCACTGCCTCAGATTTACTTATCAGTCATTTAGGTCAGATACACACAAATAGCAAGTTTTGTAACTTACAGTAGACTTCAAGGAGGGAAGCTACCCTGTCTGATGAGTCTGGACCTTAGTTCTAAGGAGAAAATTAAACAGAAATGTAAAATTGTTAGATGGAAACACAGTTTTACAAATATCCTCTTAGTCACATCAGTGCTGAGGAAGTTCTGGCTTTAGAAAGTATCAAAGTCTGTGACTGGACTTAACCCTCTGAAAATTCAAAATGTGTTTTTCATTAAAAAAGGAGCAGAAAATTCTTTAGACCAAGAATTTTGAGGCAGGTACTTAACATGAATAAACTGTAATAAATACACAAATTTCTTGAATGTATTTCTAAGGTTCTGTGCTATTTCATAATGTTCTTTTTGACAAGTCTGCAGCATTGTGGACAGCCCAAGCTGCTCAGCAGTGATGGTGTGACAAAATTTGAGACTTTTGGGACATGCAGGGTCTCCTTTAGAAGTCCCAGGCTGTGCAGCAGAAAATGATGCAAAAACTAACCATGAATCCTGCCGAATGGCTGCTGATAATTTTTTTTAATGTAACCATTTGCATGCAAAGTGTCATTTTTGGCAGGGTAGCAAGAGGCTTTAGAAAATCATACCAAAAATGTACTTTCTAATAATTAACATTTACAATATTAGGTAGTTACTAATGCACTCTTAGTCAAACACACTTTTGCAGTCAAATGAAAAAGCATTTTTAATAGTTTTTATTATGATACTTGAATGTAAGTATGCTAAGGAATTGTCTATGGACTCTTCTGCTAGAACAGGATGCTCTTTCATCTGGGGCTTTGCCAGAGGGAATGAATGGGTGATGTGTGCAATTAAACACTATTTCTTGTTCAGAGTAAGGCCAGAAGAATTATAACTTAATTAAGGTTGTCTCCATCTGCCACCTTTCCCATACTCCATCTATGTCAAAAATAATATGAATGAAGTTTAGAATCAGATAGCCTATTTTTAAGCTACAGGAATTGTACCAATAAACATTTTAAATTGCAATTTTATGGAAACCACTACTTGATGGTTAGCAAACCGGACTCAAAGAAATAAACAAAAATACACTGCTGAAAGAAACTTCAACTTGCTTAAGGATATCTTTTTCAACACTGCTTTACTGATGTTTCCAACTGATTTCAGACAAAGAACATATCTATATTGGTAGAACTATGTACTGTAATATGTTCCTTTTCTCCACCATTGGATACTGCTGAATAAGTGTGATTCTGCAGTAAGAAAACCAAGCGTCTCAGATGCCATGCGATCTTGAATATGTCTATTGAGGAATGCTTCATAAGATTTTGAGCAATAATTGCTGGGTGAAAAAGTAAACCAGTTTACCAGCTTAGAAGCCTGACATTTGTCAGAAGTCAGAAACAATTTAAGAAATAATTAGAAGTTTAAATATTATCTTAGAAGTCCAAGTAAACATTTTTCTTTTCAATGAAAAGTAATTTATTTTGTCTTCTTTTTTAAATGATGCTAAATTCTATCAACCTTCAGCATGGATCATGACTACGAAAAACAGGAGAAAGTGAGGGTACCCATCCAAGAGTTTACAAAGTGATATGTATGTTAAAAATAATTGCTCTTGCTTTACCAGATCTGTAGAGAAGGGGCAATTCAAACAAGTGAGCAGTACTTCTCATATCTCAAAGAATCCAAAAAAGGTAACAAGAGGTCCTGTTATGGTCTTGTTGCTCAGTATAAAAAGTTTAGGCATAGAGACAAAGAGGAAAAAAACCCACATATATTTCTGAAATGTAAATTATTTTTTTTCACTTATAAATATGAGTAATTACAGGCCAGCATTCTAAATTTAAGTCCTAGAATTTTCTGTACAGAGAAGGTATAATAAACTGAAACATTCATAAAAGCCTTATTACTGAATAAGATTTTAGCATTTTCATAAGAAAATTTACCCATTCTTCTTGCATTGCAAAATGCAGTCATGTGGGAAAATGCCTGAAGAGTCAATATGAAAATGCTGACAGTAGTCTTAGGTATCTCAGGTCAGTGCTGCTACATTTTCATTTGGGGACACAGATGAAAAAACATCATGCCCCACTCATAAATAACTACATCTAGCAATAGCTTCCTTTTAACATATGTTAGTAAAACTATCCTATATCTACTTTCAGCTCAGGTTGCACAATATTGAACTTAGTTGATGCAAATGAGGCATATTACAAATCATAGAAATTAAGAACACGAAGCATCTAGTATTAATTTGTCTCTTCTACTAGGGCAATTTTGTTCATATAATAATGTACACTTTTTGAATAACCAAAGTGATGGAGCATCCAACATTTTCCTTGGAAAACTGCATTTTTAATAGGTTATAGCATTTGAGTACTCAACCTTGTGCTCTGCAGTTTTGTTTGGTTTAATTATATAATTTCTATAGTTCCAAAATAACATGACGTTACAGACTACTGGTGGCTGTGAAGATGTGACAGATCATTGCCAGTAACTTATAAGTCAAAAAAATCATTAATCAGAGAACAGAAACTCATCAGCTTCTCTGTGCTTATGTACTTATTTCTCCTTTCACTTGTAATATTTTCCCCAGAACGATAAGCAACTAAATTATTTCACAAATGTTTTTATAAAAGTTGGAAGAATCATACCAGTGTAGAATCTTCTGCCAGAAGGAATCTCAGGAGGCCATGTCTGGTGTATTTTGATGGCTGTGTTGAGCCTGAAGCATGAAGCAAAACATTAAGTATTGCAGGAAAATTAATGACATACTGGTCATGTGGTAACACACACTTTCTAACCTCAAAACTGATTTTCTGTACCTAGTCATTGGCTGTCAGATGTGAATTTGGCCCTGTCATGCTGTCAAGAGGGGAGAAGAGAAAGCTTGACTGAGGAAGCAAGCCGGAAGAAAAAGGTCCCTCCCTTTTCACAGTGAAGTTCCACTGTAACATTGTTCACACTGCAAGCAAGAGGATGCATCTCTCTGCACACACACCAAAGTACAACTTCTTTCTGAGACTCTTCAAAAATTCATTAATATTTCTACTTCTGTTTTAATTTTAATTTTAGTAAAAAGCTGCAAAGAGTATAGACCTGTTTCTCCAGCCCCGATTAGTGGACAGCAAGCAGTTGAGAATTCTGGTAATTGAAATGAACTGGAGATGGAAACTTCAGAGGAAGCACCTAGATACCCTTTTTGACTTGATTCACAATGCGTTCTGTCAATTACGAGCAAGCACTTCATCTTGCCAGGAGATGGTGCCATAACTCCAGAAAAAAGTGGAATTGTAGTTTATTCAACAGGAAAGCTGTAGTTTTTAACACTGCTATACAGACATTTTAAACATTTAACATTTAAAATGAGGGGAAAATCTATCCCTACAGTACTGAGCCCTAAGATTGTTTCAGTTTTGGAAGCTTCTTATATTTCTCTGGTTTTGTTTACTTGCTAGCTTGCTTATTTGTTTTCTGTGTAGGAAACAACTCATGAATAATTAAATGCATTACATATTCCACAGTTCGTTTCTCCTTGGCTTGGCCTGCCAAGTTTGCCTGCTTAGTTTACTTCAGCAAATGTGATTTTGTTTAATTTTTAATTCATCTATTGAAACTAGTAAGACAGAAGGTTGATTGCAGTACTGATAGCTCTTCTGAACTAATAAAGAACGAACCAGATGTTTTGGCATGATACATAAAGTAGTGTGTTTGATTTCAGGATTAATCTGAGTTTGTAAAACACTCAAAGACAGCATGACTGCTTTTGAGAGGCTTGGGGCCATTCCAGCATGCCCTCTCCTTTAAAGGTAGACGTGCTTCAAACCGTTGTTTTGCAACAAAATAGAATGACTTACATGAATCACACGTGCTTTGCACCTTTTCTTGTGCCTTTCATTTTATTGTTCATTTTGGAATATTTCAACCTGAAAAAAAACACCCTGCTTACCTGTATTTCACAGAACTTGAGTTGATATATGGCAGAAATAAAAAGCTAGCAAAAGGTATTGCCATTTGCCAGGTTCTTAGACAAGGAACAGACATAAAAAGATAAATTTAACTGACATCAGTTTCGTTAGTCCCAAATTTAGCAGAGCTGTAAATCTTTTTCAGGCAGCTAACATCTAAACTATTTTGGATTTGCTACAGGTTTGTTGATTAGAAGGAGAGTTTTCTAGGATAAGTTTTCTGGTTATGAAAGGACTCTATTAGACAGATCAAACTAAACTGCTAAAACTGAGACTTATCTTGGCAGTCAGACCTGTCTAAGATCAGCCATGGGAGCAGCCTGAAGTGCTGGAGCACTGCAAGGGCATAACCCTGAAAGTCAGTGTGGGTAAACTGAGTCCCACCTGAGTTCAGATTATTTGGAGTCTGGCTCTGTATTTTAGCCAGGTTGTCTATTCAAGCTTAAGTTTGATGACAAATGTAGAACTCCAAGCTGGGGACAGCATGGTCTATCTATACTGCTTATAAATTCAAAGAATAACCAAAAACTTCCTTTTTCTATCAAAACCCAAACGGCTGATTCAACGGAAATCCCACACAGAACATATTCCAGGATTAATATTCCCTGATGCTGCCCATTACTAGAAGCTACTGTACAACGTAATGCATAATCTCCCAGTGGCATCAACCTAAAGTTATTTATCCATTTCTGCTAAATTTATTATGGATTTTATTCCATTTCCTACAACTACCATGGTTTCTTCTTTCAGAATTTTGAACCAGAGAGACAAATCAGAAATCTGAGCTACTGACAGACCTGAGATATCAAAATCCAGATATCCTTAAGATATCTATCCATCTATCCACAGATGTTGTTTAGATATCACAAATTTCTGTTAACTTAGAAGTGGTAATTATGTTCATTATGACAGTCTCAATATTGACAAGAAGCGTACTTATGTGTAATAAGACTAACTGGTCAAAAATGTTTGCATTTATAAAAGTAATAACTGTCTTCATTTTTAATGAAAAAATCATTATAAATACTAAAAGGCATCATTAAAGCTTATTAAAGCTTTGTATGAAGATTGCAGAGCCTCAGAATTGAGGCTACTGTGGCTTGTTCTGTCTGAACTACTCTTGACCTGCAACTTTGTTTTAACTCACCAGTATTGAGTTTGAAGCCGCACAAGATGGGGTTTAGGGGTAACAAGGAGTACAAACAAATCTAGCATTTTGTGACTAGAAAACACAGAAGTTACTTCATATAGTAAATTTGGATGTAACATGGAGGTACAAAACAATGAAGAAAGGTGAAGGTACAAATGGGTGTTAGCAAATATTTAGAAATAACCCCATGTTCAGTTAAGGTGAGAGAGAGCTGGGTCAGGTTTCTGCCTGGATAAGAAAGGCCCAGCAACAAATGGTTTAATCAAATAACTGCTTTAATAATATATAATGAGAGAAGGAATATAGATTGCAAGTAATCTAATGCTCTTTCAGATGCTGGGCACCCTACATTCTTACAGCATCAGACAGAACTTGGATGGATTTTCCCCCAGCGTGCTGTGCAAAGCAGAGCAAACACCATCCATAGAGAGACGCACTCTCTTGTAGTCATCTGAGCTGTTATATAATTTCTGTGTAAGAAAATACCTCTATACCTAAAGGATGTTCTCGCAAGAACCTCCTTGCTGCACTGTTAGATAAAGGCAAGGCCAAGCAGGTAGCATAACCACCAGATATGGCCTGCTCAGTAAATGTAAGGTGTGTTTCCTCTTCGCACATAAACAAGACTTTAAGTGTAACACCATATTCATCTGAATGGATCATGGGTGAACAATTCTGGAGCTTGATTCATGTGTAAGTGAATGAGCCTACAGATTCCTCTTCTTTGTTGCAGGCACTGCAACTCTCTCACCTCCCCATGCTGTAGCGGTGAATGTCCAGCTCCTTTCTAAGCCTTGTAGCCTGGCAAAGGCAACACTGGGATGCTCACTGTTCTCCATGTGTTATTTCAAATTTTGTCAGTCCTGTGGCAAGAGATTGAATAGTATTTTTCTTTCCATGATGCAGTGTTGCTGTACTTCTCTCAGTGTCTATCAGTGTTAGCCTATGTAAGTTTTGTGTGTACTTGGAGAGTGAATGTCTAGCAGTAATTTCTGGAGACAAAGTGCTGTGTCAGTCATATTCAGTTATCAAATATCATATACAACATCACAGTCCCTTTTATATTTCAATGAGCACTCTAAAACATTTGTAAAAGACCACATAATAAAGATTAATATTTCCTAAAAAAGATAAATAATTCTATTTCTGATGTCTTAGGGCTTTATGTTCAGAGAAAACAGATAAATCATATTTTTTTGGTGATCTTGGGAACTAAGATTCATAATTCTACCAGATACACAAGAGCAAACTCAGTAGTGGTATTGCTTTTAGGACACACTGTTATCTCTTTGTCTTTGTTATGTATTTCTCTTCAATACAGAAGATAATGAACTTACCATATTTATTTCTCTGCCTCTCCTTCTCTGTTCCCCCTGCCCTTTTCCTGAAAGTATATACAATTTACTCCACAGTCACAGAATCACAGAATTACAGAACCACGGAAACACAGAATCTCAGGAGTTGGAAGGGAC